>NC_069001.1:17923866-17928727 GCF_001194135.2 Octopus bimaculoides | reverse complement strand
TTGGAATAAAGACGTCATCCCATTTTGCACATCCAGAAAGAATGGTAGCCTCGATAACGTGTGACATCATTTTCTAAATAATGCTCATCTGTTATGTTCGGGTTAAAATTTCATCAACTGCCTGCCTGCCTGCCTGCCTGCCTGCTGGGTACCCTTCCTTATGCCAATCACTTTACAGTGTTGTGCTGGGTGCTTTTTACATGGCACCACATGAGCACTTGTATGTAGCATCAACATGTGCTTTTTATGTAGCACTGGCAATGCTTACTTATTCACATTAGTTTTAATTAATCATTATCTCATAACTCCAAGATTACACTGATGTAATTACTTATTTTTAGAATGACATTGTAGGGTAGGTGTGAGAGGCCAGATCTGGCTAGTTTTAACAAAACAGGTAGAATATTTGGGTTAGATTTAGTCGGATTAAATGCTAAAAGGTTCAACTTCTTAAGTAATCTACCTAAATCTGTGCCATTATTCCATTGGTTTCCAGTTGAAAGATGCCATAGATAATTACCGTCAAGTACTTTGGTCTGTACGAGAACACAAAAATACGATACGAACTGATGACCTGCAGCTGCTTCATTGTTACCACAACTTAAACGAGGTTTTGTCCAAAAAACCAGAAGGTGTTGCCAGTGCCCTCGATGATGACAAACTCCAAGAAAAGGTGAGTGTGTCTTAATGTAATTTACTCGTTAGGATTCTAAACAGACAGGTGTTGGACTTAGTTTTTTAGATTGTCCGAGGATGAAGGATGTTTGTTGACTCTTTTGTTTAACATCTGATTTTTCATGCTAGCATGTGTTATATGGAGAGTTATAGGAGGTAGGATTTTTATGGTTCGATGCTCTTTTGTGTGGCTGGGTGGGTGGGGTTAGACTTAAAATTTGTTCACTTAACAAAACTGATAGATTTTCTCTCTCTTTCCTTCTTTCTCTTTCACACTCCTTCTTTTCCTTCTCTTTCCTTCTCTTTTTGACCTCTCTTTCCTTCTTTCTCTTTCACACTCCCTCTCCATCCTCTTTCTCTTTCCCTCTTTTGCATTCCCTCTTTATCCTCTTTCTCTTTCCCTCTCTCTTTATCCTTATTTCTCTTACTCTCTCATTCACTCTCCCTCTTTATCATTCTCTTTCACCCTCTCTATCTTTCACTTTCCCTCTCTCTTTCACATTTTCTTTTTCTTTCCCTCTCTCTTTCACACTCTCCCTTTATCCTTCTCTTTCTCTCTCACTCTCTCCTCGCCTGTACATTTCTTAATTCTATCTTGCAGGCTGCTGAAATTCGAAATCGTCTCACAGAGAAACACCTGAATTTTGTGAAAGAAGCCTTTGACAATTGGCTTTCTTTAAAAATAAAAGCAGACAATCTTGAAAAACAGGTAAATACACTTTGGATGTTTGATTTGGTTGGATTAAAAAAAGATAAATTTAATTTTGTAAATTTATGACTTAGTCAGGGGAAGACGGGCTGCACATAACAAGGGTAGCAAGGGCAGCACACAGCGAGGACAGCAAATAGCAAGGGTAACATACAGCAAAAAACAGCAAGAGGAGGGCTTCTGGTGACAGCTGGAGGAAATGGAAGAAGAAGCCACAACTGAAATAGGAAGCTGTACACAAGGTCAGAATATAGGCACAATGTGGAGCCTGCTTTAACTCAGTCAAGAATCAGTCAGCTTGTGGTATTAAACAGGAGCAAAGTAAATATGAGTCTGGAGAAGAAATGAATCAGATGAACATTGGTGAAACTAACAGTAGTGATGTCACCGGAGATGATAAAACAAGGGTCAGGTTGGATGCATTTGTGTGGTGAGTAGCTGAGTGCTTACACAGTTACCTTTATACATGTACACACACACACACACATACGTGTGTGGACAGAGAATGAGATAGATAGTTAGATAGATAGAAAGATAGATAGAGAGAGAGAGGGGGGGGGGTTAGCATTTCTAATATAGCTTAAACATTGTTGACAAATGTAATTGTTTTCCTTGCCTGTATATATTTCTATGTTCTGTGCAGTTTCCAGTGACTTTAATTATACTTAATCTGTACTGCTTGTGCATTTGTTTCATTAATTTTTCAGTTAATTAATGAAGAATGGTGGATGGAGATTCTGGATTTTGTTGTTGACCAAGACAAGAGTTCTCTGTTATTGAACAAGATCCAACATGACCTCACCTCGATTGATCAGAAGGGATTTTCAATAAATGATCAGTATGGCATTTCTATGTTAATTTAATAAATGTATTTTTGATATGTGTGTATGTGTGTGATTGTGTAAATACATATACGTATATGTACACTGCACACATTTATGTATATGTATGATATATATATATATACAAATATGTAAATGCACACACACACACACAGATCAAAACAGTTTCATTCAGACTCCTTGGTACTTTGAATTTCAAGTATGTGGTTAGTCTTTGGCCATTGGGGTCTGAATGAGAGTTTGACTCAAGAGAGTTGATGTTTACTATTGGATGTTAGCCGGTGATTGGTCAAGAATGGTCACACGGTATAGCAGTATGATGTTGGTATTTCAGTGACAGCAATTACTTGGAAAATACCACATGGTGAACAAGAAATTGACCGTGTGGTGGACAGGAAATCGGTCGCGTGGTTGGGGGGAAGTAGAAAGGGGTGGTATATATGTATATATGTACATGTATATGCCCATATATCTGCGTGTATGCATTCGTACTTATATGAGTGTGTGTGTGTAGATGTATTGGGTCATCCCATAAATAATGTGATTTTTATCAATTAAGTCAGTGCTAGAAGAAAAGCGACCATCTTTCGTTTCAAGATGAAAAATGTTCTTCCTTCAGGATAATGCTTGGCCACATACAACGAGGATGACATTACAAAGGCTGGAGAAGTTTAAATCAGAAACGATGGTCCACCCACCATATTTGCTGTATATCGCCCCATCTGATTATCATTTATTTTGCAGTCTTCAAAATCATTTGGACGGAAAAAATACGAATTCTGTAGATGAGATTAGAACAGTACTGGAGGAGTATTTTTCATTATGGACAAATGAATTTTGGAAGAAGTACCTTGCAAGTCTGTTAGATAGATAGAAGAGCATTGTAGAAAATGAAGGAGAGTCGAAAATGGAGGTTGAAAAGTTTGTAATACTTACGGCCTGTGGGGAAATGTTTCTTTATCAATGACAGGAAGCTCTTGGCTATGTTGGTAGTAATTTCTAGGTTAAATGGGTGATTATACCAGATTATTTTCCTTTTCCTAATCCTCTTGGGGTGAGAGAGGGGGTTTGGGGTTTGTCCACATGTGAGCTTCTCAGAAAATCTGCTCCTAGCCAAAGCATCATTGTAGTGGGGGTGGGGGCTATTAAAGATCTCCATATTGGTTGAGAGTTTAGACACCCATTTGCTGATGCCTGAAACCAGGTTTCTAATTACAGCAGGGGTGGTGGTGGTTCTAGCACTTGTGGATATATACCATTTCTTCATTAGTCTTACTGTATTTGTCTGTGTTCAGGTCTAAGGTTATGTCCAAGAAATCGACCATAGTCAGGTGGATAATAACCATTATAGACAGGCTAAACTCTGTGAATACTTTTATCAAGTCTTTCCTGAACCTGTCCATGGTGTAGCCATTCATATGGTTTGAGATAGCCAGGCTATTGTCCTTATAGAGGGCCAACCTATGTGGATGGGTATGTCTCTTGAGGGTATCCAAAATGTATAACCCGACAAGGTTGGTGATTTCAACCTTGTCAAAGATCCCCATAGAGACCTCAAACAATGGATCGCCTTCTTTCTTTACCCAGAAGGAATCGTCATAGATCAGAATTGGCTTTCTGGCATCCATGATGGTTCAGATATCAAGATCACTAATGTTGGTAAATTGTCCAGCAAAAGCTAGGGCCTTCAGGAGGAGGGGCTTAGATATGGAAGGATAGAAGTCAACAATGTTGAACTGGGTGAATTTGCAGGCTGATTTATTCTTGATAATCTGATTTATCCTGATTTATTCTTGATACTGTGGAACCAGTCTATCACAGTTGCGCTGGAGTTCCATTGTGTCAACCCTGTAGCCCTTCTGATGTCAGAGTCGATAGTATCGAGAATATGCTTGCTATATCTTGCTTTTGGAGAGGTTGATCAGCCTACATTTGGGGTTGGAATAAAAATTAGGTTATGGTCCTTAAGTGTAATATGGGTGGGGATCACGTGACGAAGTGGTCCATGTGATCCTCTATCTTAAGGCTGGCTCCTTTGCTTCTGTGTTTGTCATTGTATATGGAATTATGGGTTTTTTGTATGGTTTGGTGATAGCGCTTGTGAGGAGTCATGAATGTGTGGAAGTGTTTGTTTCATAAATATTTTTCGTTACGTCTGCCAAGGAAGGAGGTTATGTTTTCATTGGCGTTGGTTTGTGTGTCTGTCCGTCTGTGTGCAAAATAACTCAAAAGGTTGTGAACAGTATTTGATGAAACTTGCAGATAAAGTTGGTAATGACACAAGGAACAGATGATGAAATTTTGGTAGTGATCCGTGATTTTTCATTTGTTATATTTACTTTACATGAAGTATTACAATGTTATGTTCTTTGATTATCCCCCTTCAGAATTTAAGGTATGTCCTCAGGTGAAAGAAAGTCTTTGTTAGGTGCAGCTCTTCTGCTTGCCAGCTTTGGGTTAAACTGTCCAACCCATACCAGCATAGAAAATGGATATAAAAGAATGATGATGCAGATATAGAAGATGACAAATCTATTGGACAAATATATATATTTTCAAAGATATTAATATTAATTTTAATGATTTCTCTCTCTCTCTCTCTCCCTCTCTCTCTCTCTCTCTCTCTCTCTCTCTC
>NC_069001.1:17919694-17923846 GCF_001194135.2 Octopus bimaculoides | reverse complement strand
TATATATATATATATATATATATATATATATTTATTTATATATATATATCTCATCATCATCATTTAATGTCTGTTGTCCATGTTGGCATGGGTTGGTCAGTTTGACTGGGCTAGTATGCTGGAAGGCTATATCAGACTCCAGTTTGATTTGACATGGTTTTCTACGGCTGGACGCCCTTTCTAATGCCAACCACTCCAAGAGTGTAATGGGTGCTTTTATAAGCCACCTGCATGGGTGCCATTTGCTTGACACCAGGGTGCTTTCATGTACAACTGGCACAGGTGCCAATTTGCTTGACACCAATATCTCCTATGATTTGATGGTTCTCTCCTCAAGCATGGCATAATGCCAAAGGCCTTGGTTATTGCCTCCATTAGGCCCAACACTTGAAAAGAACTCAGCCACTTTGCCTCTGTGAGGCCCAATGCTCAAAAGGTGTTCTTTACGTGCCTGTAGCACTTGGCTTGACAGGCCCTCTCAAGCACAGTGCATCGCCAAAGGTCTTGGTCACTAGTCATTGCCTCTCTGAGGCTCAAAGTTCAAAGGTCATGCTTCACCACCTTGTCCCATGTCTTCCTGGGTCTACCTCTACCACAGGTTTCCTCCACAGTTAGAGATCAGCACTTCTTTACACAGCTGTTCTCGTCCATATGCATTAAATGACCATACCAGTGCAGTCATCTCTCTTGTACACCACATCTGATTTCTCTTGAGCATAACTTTTCTCTCAAGATGCTTACACTCTGTTGAACATGCATACTGACATTGCACATCCAGCGAAGCACACTGGCTTCATTTCTTTCAAGCCTTCATATATATATATATGATATATATATATATATGATATATATATATATATATGTTAATACAATAGAGACAATTGCCAGCTTTATAAAGTGAGACCAATAATAAAGATGTAATTTTCTCTGTATGTATATATTTATATATACATACACATACATATATATGTGTATATAGATTTGTTTTTTGTGTGTATATATATATATATATAAACTTATATAAGCAAATACTTTCACATTTCAGGATCCATTCTATAGAGGGACTCAAGTTTATTGTGTCAAGACGCCTGACAGCATTTATATCCGAAAGAACCAAAATCTTGAAAAAATTGAAGAAGTTACAAGGAAAAATACCTAGTCAGGGAGAAATTGATGAGACTGTTTCTTGTTGTATCAGAGCTGAAAGGAAACATCAACAGTTTAAGTGAGTGTTCTGAACAGAATTTTTCAACAGTTACTACTACTTCTGATTGGAAGAGCGGCACACACCATCAAAGTGATGCTGGGGTACAAATGTCCCATATATATATATATATACACACACACACATATACATACACACACACACACACATATACAGGGTGCGGTGAATAAACTGTTGTCTAAATTATGCATTTTAACAGATATATTTACCAAAATTACATAAAAATATCTTGAAATACTAAAGAGTAAATTTATTCTATAAAATCGCCATTGACTTCAACCACGGCCTCCAGACAACTTTAGAATCTCCTGCAATTCTTCTGGACGGTCTCGTTGTTTAAGTTGGTGAATGCTGCCATAACCTTTGTCTTCAGTTCATCTTTGGTGTTACAAGGAGTTTTGTTGGTCTCTTGCTCAACTGCACTCCACACATAATAATGAAGTGGGTTGCAGGCTTGGGAGTTAGGTGGCCAGATGTTAGGGGTGATGTGGTTGCAAAAATTGTCTGACAGCCATGACTGGGTTCTCCTGCTTGTATGGCATGGGGCAGTGTCCTGTCACCAGACATAGGGTCTTCCAGCAGCCATCCTCTTGACCCTGGGCAGCACTACCTCCCCCAGGCACTTGATGTAGGCCTCCATGTTGAGTTTGAGGCCTTGTGGGAAGATGACTGGAGATATAATGTCACCATCACTAGTGACCACTCCAAACACCATGATGTTGACTGGATGTTTGATTTTTATCATTCTTGGTACATATCCTCATATTGACACCCAAACACTCTGAAATGTTCGTATTGGAGCTTCTGACATGAATGCCAAGCAGTACAGTATGTCATTTTCAAATTTCTGGCAGAGTGAATTGCATCATGGTGCTGTTTTTCTCATAGACAGTGCCCAACTGACCCTACTATACTGTGTAGTTGACAAAATCAAAAACAAACAATGCGCATGTATGAAATTAAAAATATAAAATGGTGACAATTTACCCATCACACACAGACACATACACACACAAATGGAAGCGGAGTAGTACCATAGATAGAGAAGTGAAGGATGTTAAGGGTTGAGATGTGGGGGAAATGCTTGACAGGGTAGAGAAAGGAAGGGAAGTGTTAGGGCCCCACATGTATAAGCATAATCAAAGTGGTTTTAGCATATCATTTCCACTGTGAGGGACAGCTTTTCTTAAGTGCAACAAATTATTAATCAGCTCAGGCTTTGTCATCTCCCCTGTAAAGTTCAGGATCTCAAAATCAAATTTCAGTAATGTTATGCGAGAGAAATATTATATGAGAAAAATCTTATAAGCAGATTACGTTATCAAATCATCAGAAATTGCATAACACTTCTAGATAATTCTTGAGATTTATAATGGACAGTGTTATGTTATCTATTATAAGATAATCAATGTGTTAGAGAGAATAATTTTATACAGAATTATTACAATAATTCAAATTCAATTAGTTTGCCTATGACTGACTGCTGTATTTCCTGGACAGTGTCAAGTATCCTTCTAGTGTGTACACACACACATGCACACACAAAGAAGACACTATGGAGGGGCAAGTTTTAAGAAATGTATTAGTTTAATGACAAGCAAGTAGCTAATTAGAAAATCTCTATAAGAGATGAAGGTAGAAACTATATTGAGAAATAATGTTTATTGCCACATCTATATGGCTGTTTGATGTTACTACTGTTTTAACCCCAGGAAGTGCCTCCTCCAGCTGGTTATCAATGTAATCTTCATCTGGTATATATTGCAAGGAGGGGAGCAAACCCCTACCATCTTCTAGTAGATGACCAGGTTATTTTTGCCCATTGTTAATGGTGAACACCTGACTGCTAGAGATACCAGGAATTTACTCCAGCTTGCAATATATAGAAAACCAAGTGAAAAATGGTAGTAATGTCGAACAGCCATATTGATGTGGTTATAAACATTACTTCTCAGAATAGTTAGTACTTACATCTCAGTATAGTTAGTACTTTCATCTGCTTTGCTTGTTGCAAGATCAGTGACTGATTGTTGCTTGGTTTTCTATACATTGTGAGCTGGAGCGAATTCCTGCCATCTCTAGTGGTTAGGTGTTCCCCACTGACGATGGGCACAAATAGCCTGAAACTGTTCGGTCTGGTGTTCGTGTTGTCTGCTAGAAGAGTATAGGGATTCGCTCCCCTGCTTGCAATATATACCAGATGCAGATTGCATCGATAACCAGCTGGAGGAGGCTCCTCCTGGGGTTAAAAATGGTAGTAGCATCAAACAGCCATATTGATGTGGTGATAAACATTACTTCTTATTAATTTAATGGTTAAAAAGAAAGGAGTCTAGATGTTTCAGATGCTAATCCTTCATCAAAATAAAAATAGAATAGATGAAATAAAGAATAGCTGGTGAGATCTCTCTCTCTCTCTATCTCTCTACATATATATATATATCAGTACATATTGTAAAGCTGAGTTTGCGAGTGTGTGTGTGTGTTGCATCTATATAAATCCACACCTTACAAGATAGTAATCTGGGAATTGCACCAATGGATTCCTCATGGTCGAAAATGCCCGAAATTGGCCATTTATTTTTTTATTTTTTGCTTCCTAAGGCTTGAATTTTTGCATTAAAAATAATTTTAAACCATAATTTCTAACAATTTTCAAGTCGGAGAAATACCCCAACGTTTGCAAACATGAGTTAAGTCCCCTTCTAGCGACGGTGTAAAGAGAGAGAGAGAGAGAGATAGATAACAGATTTTTAAAATTTCGACTTTTTAGTAGTGATTGACAGACAAAAACAGACAGACAGGGGTTGTTATGTATGTATGTATGTGTGAATGGCTTCAGTCACACACACACACGAACATGTATGCGTACAAAACACATGTATGCAATAGGTGTACATACGTGTGTGTGTGTTGCCCGTATATAT
>NC_069001.1:17916542-17917859 GCF_001194135.2 Octopus bimaculoides | reverse complement strand
TGACTGTAGACACGCTCCTTCGCAAACGATCAGCTATTATTTTGTAAACAATGTTACGAAACTGTTCATGTTTTCGAAAGGAGAGATCTGATTCTCACATCTCTGTGGGAGAAGATAGGTCTCTCTATTCCTCTTACAAAACTTACGTTCGGGTGCCAAATTTGCCTCAGTTGATGGTATTACTCAGGTAATCCTAACTTAATCCCGAGCAAAGCCGGGCTATAGTGCTAGTATATATATGTGTGTATGTGTGTGTATGTAATATATATATGTAATATGAATATACATGTGTGTGTGTGTGTGTGTTTGTGTATATATATATGTATATGAGGTAGATAAAATACATAGTAGTTGATAAGTAAGTGCAGCAATTGATGCAATTGACTAAGCCCTAGAAGGCATAGAAGGTGATGCTCTGGCCATAGTCCAATGATGGAAAAAAACAGTCTTGTATAGGCACAGGTGTAGCTGTGTGGTAAGAAGTTTGCTCCTCATCCACATGGTTCCTGGTTCAGTCCCACTGTGTGGCACTTTGGACAAGTGTCTTCTACTCTAGCCTCAGACTGACCAAAGCCTTGTGAGTAAAACTGAAGGAAGCCCATTGTATGTGTGTATGTGTCTTTGTCCCTCATCACTACTTGACAACTGATGTGTTTATGTTGCAGTCACTTAGCAGTTTGGCAAAAGAGACCATAGAATAAGTAATGGGCTTCACAAAAAAATTATAAGTACTGGGGTCACTAAGTTCAACTACAATTCTTCAAGGCAGTGCCCCAGCATGGCCACAGTGTGATGACTGAAAAAAGTAAAAGATAAAAGATATTTTCATAATTTTTTTTTCAGGTGCCAAATGTGCCTTTTGAAAAAAGACTTGGAGGAATATGAATCTTGTTTGTACAGAATTAACCAAAGGTGAGATTTTGGAGTTGTTTGGGACCATTGTACCAGATTTCTGTTCAATAACCTTTATTGTATTTGCTGAATCAATGAGGGACCCTCTGTGTTGTTGCTTAACATACTAAAAATAGATACTAAATCTCTCTCAAATTAAACATTACAGTCTTAAGTTTAGAGAGAGCCTTTGGACAGCATAGTCCCTGTTATTCATATAAAGATGAGATGGTCATGTCTGGAGTGCTTTTGGTTCATTTCTTCATGTTAGTATGGGTTTGCCAGTGCCCATGGACTGGCCCTTGTGCGGGTGACACATGAAATGTTTCGAGTGGGATCGTTTGCCAGTGCCCCTGGACTGGCCCTTGTGCGGGCGACACATGAAATCTTTCGAGCGGGATCGTTGCCAGTGCCCCTGGATTGGCT
>NC_069001.1:17910688-17915867 GCF_001194135.2 Octopus bimaculoides | reverse complement strand
GCCTTCATAGGGTTTTTGAGCGAGATCGTTGCCAGTGCCCCTGGACTGGCTTTTGTGCGGGTGGCACATAAAAGACACCATTTCGAGCGTGGCCGTTGCCAGTACCGCCTGACTGGCCTTCGTGCAGGTGACACGTAAAAGCACCCACTACACTCTCTGAGTGGTTGGCGTTAGGAAGGGCATCCAGCTGTAGAAACTCTGCCAAATTAGATTGGAGCCTGGTGTTGCCATCCGGTTTCACCAGTCCTCAGTCAAATCGTCCAACCCATGCTAGCATGGAAAGCGGACGTTAAACGATGATGATGATGATGATGATGATTGCCACTAGCTGTGATCTTTCTTTATCAGGCACATCCAACAAAATTTTGTCATCTTTGGTTTATTTTCAACTTTTTCTTTTTTTTGTTATTGGTCTAGAGCAGTACTTCACAAACTTTTTCTGCTCACTTCTTGTCCATTTTTTTTTTTTTACAAACAGTCTTTCAGCATCCCTTTGCTGTGATTCAACAACACATTAAAAATACACCACCAAAATTCTCTGTTGATTAGGTTGATCACCATTAACTCTTTGCTTATCACATGTACTACTGCAGGACATATTTGCCTGACATCCATGCATCGTATATGATACACATTCCTAATATTTTTTCAACCACTAGAATAATTTGGGACTTATGAATGAAACACTTTATATAATAGGTGTGGCTATGTGGTAAGAACAGGCACAGGTGTGGTAAGAAACTTGCTTTCTACCCACATGGTCTGGGTTCAGTCCCACTGCATGGCACCTTGGGCAAGTGTCCTCTACTATAGCCTTGGGCTGGCCAAAGCCTTGTGGTTGAATTTGGTAGACAGAAACTGAAAAGAAGCCCGTCATATATGTGTGTGTGTATACACATATATCTATATCTATGTGTGTGTGTCTTTGTGTCTGTTTGTCTCCCCCCCCCTGCTTGACAACCAGTGTTGATGTGTTTACATCCCCATAACTTAGCAGTTCAGCAAAAAAGACCAATAGAATAATTACCAGGCTTTAAAAAATAAGTCCTAGGTTCAATTTGTTCAACTAAAACCCTTCAAGGTAGTGCCCCAGCATGGCCACAGTCAAATGACTGAAACAAGTAAAATAATAACTCAGAATGTATGAAACAAAGATTAACTAAATGTCTGGAAACAAAGGTGGCTGTTTAGGATGAACTTACGAAAATGATTTGGACAGGTAAAGGGTTAAAAGACTTACATCTTAGTTATTTCCTCAATTATAGTATGGAAGGTCAAAACAATATTTTGGCTATTTTAAATATTACCAGATGATTTGAGAAAAAATTAGAAATTAAAAATATTTTTGAAAATTAAACGCAATTAAAAAACCCATTTATTACCACCCTCACTATTTTGGCCTTCAGTACCCTTTAAAATTTTCCACTGTCCTCTCAGAAAAAATCCTCAGTGATGATTTGATGTCCATCCCCCTCTTCCCTCTGTGGATGACCAGTCCTCTGAAAAGAAATGGGACACCATCCAGTGTAGCATGATTGTGGATGAGTTAGTGCACTGACTTGACCAGCACTGTCTGGCATGTTTCTGTCCAGCCTCCAAGCCTCACAGCAGACCTTGGCTCACTTGCAACTGGCATTCAGCTTGATAGCTGTCTGTGCATCAACATTTCCCTGAGGCTTGGCCTCCAGATCTTTGAGCCTCAAGAATGCCACTGTGGATCCATTGTGGATTCTTTTGGCCTCCGCCCTCTATCCTGCCATCATACTGTTGGCCACCTTCTCTGCCATACCACCCTGAACAAGATCATAAAGCATGGCCTACACTCTGCAACCTTCCCAGCTTGAGCCAGCAGGGCTAGATTGAGGGAATAGTATAAGTCCAGATGGTATGGTAATTTTCCCATTCTGTGGTGATAGGCCCCTCATCTGGGATGCCACATGTTGTGACACCTTGCAACTTGGTGTGGTTAGCTACCAGCCCTGACTCTGCTGCTTGTCAGGCTGAGAAAAGCAAATTGTCAAGGTATTGGTCATTCTCCGATAAGTTTATGGTTTAGCCTGTAGCATTCTTGAACCCCTGCACACCACTACCTGGGTGGAGATGGTTGTCTGCAAATGTAAGCCTTGTGAATCAGAGTGCTGTTCCAGTGCATCTCTTTTGCTGTCCTCTGGGGCAACACCTTTTCCATTTTGCTGTTGGGGCCATGAAAAATGTTCCTTAATAAAGATTTATAAAAAAGGTAAAAAAAAAAGAACTTAACATTTGTAGCAAGGGTTCTAGTTGTATGCTTGGGAAAGGTTATCATAAACCCAAGCATAAAACCCTTGTTTTGGAAGGGTTTATAATAATATTTTCTGTTCAGTGGAGGTTGTACCTCTCTCCATATTGTATATGTTGTGTGTACGATATTTGTTTCAGTAAAACATGGTTGATATAGTTTTTTTAAAAAAGATTTTTGTCTTTGTTTTTTATTTTATTTTTATCTTTTTTTTAAAAAATCATTTCCAGTGACATTCTTGACTTTTCTTTAAACACTGAGGAAGGTGCATCTGTGTTGCGGCGCCGAGTTGGTAATTGGCGGGAAGGAGAACTGGAGATAATGTTGAAATGTATATACAGCTACCTCCCTTTTTTATATCGTAAGTGGAAGATTTGTATTCTTTTAATCTTGTTGCTCAGCATCATGTTAGGCCTAATCAAGCTGACCTGTGGTTAAAGATGTTCCAGTTGTGATCATCCTGTCTTTTTATCAGACATAATGTATCTAGAACTACATTATCCAATGTATCTTTGTTTTGTTTTTTTATTTTAGATAGTTGGGTGAGATTTGCGGGGGATTTGGTTGCTATTTCTAGCAGGTTGTATGACTACATACAGGCTGTCTCATGCCATCACTTAATGTTTGATTAAGCTGACCAATTGATTAAAACTACTCCAGTTATGACATATCTCACATCTTTTTTTTTAGGCAGGCACAGTCTACCCTAATCTATATTATTCAATGTATCTTTGATTTTTATAAGATGGTAGGGTATTTGGCTGCTATTTCTAGCAGGTCGGACAGCTGCATTGAAGCCCACTCCTACCCTTTTGGCTCTTGTTTTGTTGTTGTTTAGCCTCCAGGTCATACTTGTCTGAGCAGGCCTATGATCAAAGGTGTTCTGACTATGATTATTTTGTTTGACCCCTCCTCTAAAACAGAAGGTACTCAAGAAGACCTGTCCTCCACAGCAAAAGGGTTAAGGCCACTCCCCCTGGTGAAGAAGATTGACTTGAAAGAGTTGTGTGCTGATGCCACGTAAAGAGCTCTTGTGCTGGTGCCACATAAAAGCGCTTGTGTGGTGCCATATTAAAAGCACCTAGCACACGCTATAAAGTGGTTGGTGTTAGGAAGGGCATCCAGCTATAGAAACTAAACCAAATCAGACTGGAACTTGGTGCAGCTCTGATCAAACCATCAAACCCATGCCAGCTTGGAAAACGGATGTTAAAGGATGATGATGATGATGATAGCAGGCTTTGAACAGTACATTTTCCATCTACTGTAATCATTCACAAAGCTTTGGTCATCCCAGGATTGTAAAAGACATGTGTCCAAGATGCCATACTGTACAACTGCATCTGAAATCACATGATTGTAAGCAAGCAAGCAACCAATCAACCAACCAGCCACTGTTGCTTGAATCGCAGTTATGAATAAAACACTGAATTTTTTGCTTAATCCATAAATTGTATTTTTAAGAATCCATTGTGTATGAAGATTCCTTTTGCAGTGAGCCAGCACACCATAGCACACTTGTCTGAAAAACCACTGACTTACAGAGACATGTGAGTTCTTACCAAAAAAGCATCAGGGTTCTTGCTATGGTAACAGAGTTAAAGTATGTAGAGTGAAGTTGCTCAACATAAATTGACCTTGAACTCTGTCACACATGCACCCTAAGTTATAATGTTCTTACTCACTTCTGTTGTTTGTAGCAGGGCTTAAAAGTGAAGTGTGTAGAGTGTGGTTGTCTCAAAAAAAAAAAAAAAAAAAAGATCAGGTTTCAGCTGTGCAGGATCTCCTTGATTGTGTCAAGAAAAATGAAAACTTTTTGAAAATGGTCATTAAAGGTGAGAAATCATGGGTCTATGGCTGCTAGGGTCTCAAAACCAAGGTTTGAAAGGAACAAGATTTCAAGACATTGAGGCATTCTAAGAAAATGTGATGAGGTAGCTGCTTGCTATCCCCTAAAAGGAGTTCCAGGAATACATCCATCAATGGAAACAATCCTGGATATAGTGTGTGGCTTCAGAAGAACTATTTTGAAGGCGATAAAGTGCTGAATTGGTATGTGTTGTAGTTTTGTTTTTATAACACCAGTCTTGATACTTTTAGATGAAATCTCTTAACTAAAATTCTGCAAACCATTTCTCTCCATTGTTTTTACCAAGCAACTCTTTCATCTCACTAATAATAATAATAATATATTGTTGTTTATTAACTTGGCTTTGGTTCATCTTTGATTCAGTTCAAAGAAATCCTTACTTTACTCTAAGCGTGACTTTGTGTTATTTCTTTGTCATTAGACAGTAATCCAGACCTAGACCAACAAGCTGGTCTTCATTTGAAGTTATTTGAAGTTTACCGCAAAGAATTTCCTGTAAGTATTTTTCTGTAAGGTGAAAGTTTGAAATTTTAAATAAGTTAGTAAAATATAAAAAAAAAATCTATCAATAGGAACAGGAGCGGCTATGTGGTAAGGAGTTTGCTGACAAAAGCTTTGTGAATGGATTTGATTGACGGAAACTGAAGGAAGCCAGTGGTACATACGCGCACACACACATACACGCATGTGTGTGTGTTGTGCGTCTGTGTTTGTCATCCACCACCACTTAACACCCCGTGTTGGTGTGTTTACATCCCTGTGGCTTAGCAGTTTAGCAAAAGAGACTGATAGAATAAGTACCAGGCTTAGAAAAATAAAAGTACTGGGGTTGATTTGTTCAACTAAAATTCCTCAAGGCAGTGCGACAGCATAGCCACGGTCTAATGACTGAAAGAAGCAAAAGATAAAAGATAAAAGATAAAAGATAAAAGATAAAAGATAAAAGATAAAAGATAAAAGATAATTCAATTATGACCTTATTGATATTCAGATTAGTGAAGCTATGTTATTGTGAATCATCCCCTCCTCCT
>NC_069001.1:17902017-17910678 GCF_001194135.2 Octopus bimaculoides | reverse complement strand
GTTTCTCTCCAATGCTTTTATCAAGTGATTCTTCCATTCCACACATAACATATTGTTGTTTATTGATACCAATATATAATGTGTGTGTGTGTGTGTGTGTGTTTGTTTTTAAAAGTCAAACTAATTGAAAGATCATGCACTACATTTAAGTGGAATATTACATTTTATTTTTACAATTTTTACAAGTCATTTTGCTTGATTAAACAATCCATAGAGATGTTTCTTTATATGCTACAAAAATGCACCTACATGGCAACTATTATACTCCAACCATAAGATGAACCAAAAAATATATACAAAGCTTAGAAAAACCATAAATAAACTTCACATTCTGATGCGGGCTACTGAGCCAAAACTTTGAAATCACTATTTTAGAAATTAATAATTATTAAAAATAATAATAATAATAAATACTGGTAACTTCTAAGGTCCTCAGTGATAATTCCAGTATCCTTAGGTGCTCCACTATCCTAAAATAAAGAGACTTCAGTTGTTGTAATCACTTCATCCTTAATCCTTTTCTTTTCTTATTTTAATATCTGAAATGTTTTGTGTTTTTTACAGTTGATGAGTAAATTGGTATTTTGGCTGCGAGATCAAGTACGGGTATATGATGAATTAAATATGTGTATCACAAGGATGAGACTACCATACTTGGGAGAGAAAGCAACCAATTATTCCATTAATGTGGTTTATCAGTACGAAGTGAGCCTCTTCTAGTATTAGTTTCATATGCATTAATAATTAACAGTTTTGAATTTATTGAACAAGTTTTAATATTTTCTTTAATATACTATTGCTTTGTTGTTCTTACTGTTTAGGCCTTAGTTGGTCCAGATCCAGTAGACATATCATCAAGGGGGTTTCCGTCTGTGAACTCACCATCATTTTCTGAGATTTAGTTTATTTAATACTAGGTGCAGATGTGGTTGTGTGATTAAGAAGCTTGCTTCCCAACCACATGGTTTCAGGTTCAGTTCCACTGCTCTGTAGCTCCAAGCTGACCAAAACCTTGTGAGTGGATTCGGTGGTAGAAGGAAATTGAAAGAAGCCTGTTGTGTGTATGTGTGTGCATATATATATATATATATATATATATATATATATATACATACATACTTTATTATTAAAGCTGTAATCCAAACTGTCCAATGAATGGGAACGTGAAACTCTGAGTACCAGTTTTTTGTGATATTTTTGTGATGTTTTTGCAGCTTTAATAATAAAACAACATATTACTCTACCTCCAGTATTTGAGGACTATTTTTTCCAACCTTGTTTCACATTTATGTGTTTACTCTGGTATATATATATATATATTTGTTGTCTACACCACCTGTCTCCGTCTTTTGTTTTTTTTTGTGAATTCTCCCTTGTTTCACATAAATGTGAAACAAGGTTGGAAAAAATAGTCCCCAAATACTGGAGGTAGAGTAATATGTTGTTTTAATCAAATATGTCCTTTGAAAACAAAGTGTACTGGATTTCAGATAAGTGCTCTTGGTATGAAGAATGTCTAAAACCTTAAAAAGATATTTAGAGATTCAATGAGAGCGATTATATATTAAAGAGTAAAGGTAGGAAAAGTTATATCTTAAAAGCACAACAGAGATAAGTACATAATAGAAGCAATATTGTATTAATAAATAAATAGATAAAGTACAGTTGCGATCATAAAAAATTTTTCTTAAGTTTTGAAAGTACTTATGATCATTTCATGAATTTATTTTACTTTTTACTAAATTTTTAGCTCAAATTTCTACCAACACAGATTTATACCAATAATTTTTTTAAACAACACCTTTCTCATTCGATTTCTTCCACTGAAATTCATCCTTTTTTTTGATGAGTGGATATACTTCCTAACGATGCTTATCAACTTTAGATTTCATTTTAAGAGGTAATATATTCATGAAACAATCGTTAGAACTTTCAAAACTTAAAAAAAAATTTTTTATGGTCATAGCTGTACTTTATCTATTTATTTATCAATACAATGATGTCTGTTTCCCATGTTGGTATGGGTTGGACGGTTTGACTGAGGTCTGGAATGCCAGTGGTTGTGTGTGTGTGCATGTGCACACACAGTCCAAATGTACAAAAAACAAAAGACAGAAGCAGGCGAGGGAACAACAAATAAAGTGTATTAGTTTTACATTCAGGAAAATGGAAAAGTTTTCGATGTTTTGAGTCTACACTTTCCGACAGAAAGGAATAAGGAAAGAAAACGGAGAAAGGAAAAATATGTGTCAGGATTAACAGTTTCACATGCTGAAATATATATGTATGTAATATTATTGTGCTTTTACTTATTAATTTTTCTATATGTGACAGTGGATTTTCATCGATGAGTTCATGAACCTTGGTTCTTTTTCTTAAAACTATATATATGTAATATACGTATATATAAATAGAGAGAGGAGAGAGAGAAAGAGAGAGAGAGAGAGAGAGAGCATGAAAAATGCATATCAAATGAGGAGGATGTGTGTGTATGTTTGTGTTTTCTTGTCTTGGCATCATGTGATAATCACATGATTGTCGCTATCATACAAGCAATGTCATTTGTTTCCAATATTCTGTGAGAACATGTTTGATCATGGAAAAATATTACCTTGCTTGGACACAGGTGAGGGTTGACAACAAGACGGGCATTTGACCATAGAAAATCTGCCTCAATAAACTCCATCTGGTCTCTGCAAGCATGGAAAAGTGGATGTTAAGTTGATAAATGATGATAATTACTTTTTGTTTTTGGAGATAGAATGTGATTTTAGGGAGATTTGGCTGCTATATTTCTTGCTAGCTAAGTGGCTGTGTAGAGCAGTCAGAGCATGGGACTTTCTGAACGGCATGCTTAAAAAAAAAAAAAATCACCTTGAATTTTTTTTTTTTGTAGTGTAGCCTGCTTAATATTGAGTCAAGTCTCATGAAGCTTACTTCTCATAAAAGGTTGCCTATGCATGTTATAGAGGCTCCCCACCACCCCATTGGTTCAATGATGAGATGTTGGTGATGATGATGATGTGTAGTTGTTATTGAAATGTGATCTGACAAAATGTGATACAAAAATAAAATATATTTTGGGGTTTTATTTAGTTTTATTTAGTTTTATTGGTCAATTACTTCTTTTCTCCAGATTTGTGGCTCTTGTGCCTATATTGGAAACCACCATCATCATTATCATCATTGTTCTCATCTTTGTTGTCAATATCATCAGTGTAATTACCACTATCATCATCACCTCCATCATCATCATCATTGTCCTCTTCCTCCTCCTTCCCACTCACCACCACTGTTACCACCATCATCAGCATTGATTCAGGTATCATTCTCTCTCTCTCTCTCTCTCTCTCATTATTTCTTAATACTGAGCTAACTGATCTATTCCAAACACTCCATATTAAATCTCCACCTTTCAGATATTCTGATGTCTTTCAACTTATTTCATTTATTTTCCTTCTTTTTTTCACAGTTGAAAGAAAGAGAAACGAGGCTGCGGTATGAAAAGATATCAGCCGACAATGATTTAAAGAAGAGACTTGGACAACTGTTTTACTTGCAAAATTTAGCCAAGGTCTGTGTTTTACACTTCATTTTTACATCATGTAGATTGGGCGTTTGTTTTGTATTGTGTTTTGTAGAGCAGAACAACTGGTCTGTGAAGAGATTTGACGATTTTTTTTGTTCTTTGCTTCTTTTATTTACTAGGCCTGGAAGAAAGGGCTATGCCATTGGCCTTTTCAGACTCTCTGTGATTGGGAAAATTGATGCTGTTAACCCTTTAGCATTTAAAACCAGCCATATTAGGCCCTAATCATCATCATCATTTAACATCCATTTTCCATGCTGGCCTTGGTTGGACAATTTGACAGGAGCTGGCTTGGCAGAAGACTGCACCAGGCTTGACTGATTGTTTTAGTATGGGTTTCACAGCTGGATACCCTTCCTAACACCAACCACCCTACAAAGTGGCTCTATATATTCTGGGTTCAAATCCCACTGAATTCAACTTTACCTTTCAGGGTCAATAAAACAAGTACCAATCAAAATGGCCTGATCCGGTCTCTCACTCCTACTCTGCAATGTCATTCTAAAAATATGCATTCACATTATTGAAATTACAAACCTAAAAGATACTGCAAAACAATTCAAAACAATGTGAATAAATAAGCAAATCCTTTAACAGAGTAATCAGAATGCCAAATGGCTGATACTTCGCTTAAAGCATTGCAAGAAAGACATATGCAAGGAGAAGATTTCAGAAAGCTGCTGTTCTGGGATAAAAGGACTGGTTAAGGTGTTGCTAGTGTGGTACTGTGTGAGGTGGGGTTGGGTATAAAATGTGGAGATAAGCAGAGAAGAGACAAGTGGGTCAGGAGTACCTGAGTTGAGGGACTCATGAGTCCATTATGGTAGGAGCAGAGGCCATTGTAGTAGCAGTAGAGAAGGCAGAGAGAGAGAGAAAGAGAGAGAGAGGGAGGGAGAGAGAGAGAGAGAGAGAGAGAGAGAGAGAGAGAGAGAGAGAGAGAGAGAGAGAGAGAGAGAGAGAGAGAGAGAGCAGATACAGTATGTCCGTGAGCCAATGACTGGAGCTTGTCTATGAGTGATTTTATTACAATTAGCTGACTGAGCTTTCTCTGGATGCAGTCTAGGAGGTCTCTGTATGTAGCAGTAGTGTTGTCTCAGATGTGGGAGCACTACTTCATTGTGGTCCTCACCTCAGCTTTTTTTAATGAGATTCTCTCATTACTTTGGTGAATGAGGGTTTGGCAAGACACAGCTGTGCAGTGTTCTTAGTTTGATGTTTTGCCATATTGTCTCATTTTGGAATTCAGGCTTATCTGGGATTGGAAGATCTGGTTGCAGATGTTGCAGTGGTGGTTTCCACCATTTGGGGTTAAATTGGAACCAGCTCAAAGTGGGAGCTGGCTTGGTAGCACCTGAACTTTGTAGAGTACCAGTAATTGTTGTGGGATGAGAACTGGGATATTTTCTGAACCTGAAAGAAAGGGATTGTATAGATTCAAATTCTGGAATGTAGCCTCAGCTATGTTAAAGATATGGTTTTTGTCAAGAAAGAATTTCACCAAGGGTAACAAAATTAAAGTAGCAGTCAAATACTGGGATTGATCAATTGTTTAAGAAGCCTCTTTGCTCATATTTCTAGTCTTGTGCTTCTGATAGAAACAATTATTTTATCTTATTAATGTTTAATTAATTCTTAGTTATTGATTGTTTGTTTCAGGATGCTAATCCATCTGAAGATTCTCCTCCAACTCAATGTTTGATTTGTCTAGAGGTCCTGAAAGATAAGGTAAGGACAAAAAAACAAAACTGTCTGAGTGTTGCCATTTATGTAAATCTGTTTACCATTTCTCATGATCTCATCATCAGCATCATCAACAGCAGTATTTTATATCTGCTTTTCCATGTTGATATGGGTTGGACAATTTTTATGAGTCAGTTTTTCATGGTCAGATGTCTTTCCTGGTGCCTATCTTTTTAGTCAGTAACCTCTTACAGTATACAGGGACATAATTTACCTATTCTAAAATCAGGATATATGTTGTAAACATGATATATGAAGCCATATTTGATACTGTCTTTTAAGATCCCTATTATTCATAATTTTATAAACACTCAGTACACTCTGTATAGTGTTTGGAATTACGAAAGACATCCAGCCATAGAAACCATTCCAAAACAGACAATTAGAGCCTGGACAGTTCTCCAGACGGCCAATTCCTGTCAAAATTATCCAACCCATGCCAGCATGGAGAATGGACATTAAAAGATGATGATGATGATTTTTGTATCTGACACCATTTTACAATATTTGATAACTTGTAATGAATTTTAAATCATTTTTGTTAACGAGATTCATTATTGCCATCATTATCATCTTTTAATATCCATGTTCCATGCAAGAATGGGTTGGACAGTTTGATAGGATCTGATAAAGGACTGCATCATGCTGCAGTGTCTGTTTCGGCATGGTTTCTATAGCTTGATGCCCTTTGCCAACCAGTCCACAGTCTATACTGGGTGCCTTTTGCATGCCACCAACAGCAGTGAGGTTGCTATGTAGCTGGCAATACATCAAACCCAGAGGGGCAGCTTTACAAAGGAGATGTTAGATTAAAGTATGAGAGCAGAGGCAGAGCAGGGTTCTTTCTGTAGAGGGACTACATGACTATTCCCTCTTTCTCTCTCTCCATATATTTTGTATGTGTTTTTCTCTTTGTCTTGACAAGTTGTAAATGACTGTTGCCATCATGCAAGCAATGTCCTTTGTTTCCAGTCTTCTGTGAAAACATGCTCAGCCTTGGGGAATTGATCACCTTGCTTGAAAACAGGTAAGGTTTGGGGAGAGAAAGAGCATCCGGCCAAAGAAAATGTACCTCTATGAATTCTGTCTGACCCATGCAGGTATGGAAAAGGGGATATTAAATGATGATGGTGATGGTGATTTTTTTCCTTTTTTTTTCCAGTGGGCTGTTTTGATTTGCGGCCATTTCTACTGTATTTCCTGTATCTATATCATCATTAAACGGTCTCAAGGCTACTTGAAATGTCCAACATGTCGTCAAAGCACACACTTTGACGATATCAATTATGTATCGATGGAGAAATCTGGAGTGTTAGATGATGAGGATGGTGTCTCGATGAAGGTATTCATTTTATAATAATAATAATCCTTTCTACCATAGGCACAAGGTCAGAGAGTTTGTGGGAGGGAGTAAGTTGATTACATTGATCCCCAGGGCTCAACTGGTACTTATTTTATCGACCCTGAAAGGGGGAAAGGCAAAGTCAACCTAGGTGGCATTTGAACTCAAAACATTGAAGTTGGATAAAACACCATTAAGCATTTTGCCTGGCGTGCTTATAGTTCTGCCACCTCACCACCTAAATAATAATAACAATAAAAATAATCCTTTCTACTAAAGGCACAAGGCCTGAAATTTTGGGGTAGAGGACTAGTCGATTACATCAACCCAGTGTTTCATTGGTACTTAATTTATCAACCCTGAAAGAATGAAACAAAGTTGATCTCAGTGGAATTTGAACTCAGAATGTAGCAACAGACAAAATACCACTAAGCATTTCGTCCAGCATGCAAATGATTCTGCCAGCTCGCTGCCTTAATAGTAATAATAGCAGCAGCAGTAATAATAATAATCAGTAGTACTTCTAATTCTACAGGTTTGAATTTCTTATTTTAAGCAAATCACTTAATGATCATTTCTAATTTTGAAATCAGTACCATTAGGCTGTCAAGAAAGTTCTTGCGGTTTTTAACCGTTAAATTCAGATGCACATATCTCGGCTGAAACAAAACTTTATTAATTGAAATAAAAAACCATCAGAAACAAAACACACTTTTGCCAATGCAAAACAAGTTTATTTATGCCAGTAGCGTAAAAATCCTGCGTTCTGGTGGTGGGCATCGTCTTGGTTTTTGAAGCATTTCTCATGCAGGAAGTTGTCAAGATGCTTGAAAAAGTGGTAGTTGGTAGGCAAGAGGTCTGGTGAGTATGGCGGATGAGGCAGAGTTTCGTAGCCCAATTCGTTCAACTTCTGCAGGATCAGTTGTGTGGCCGAGTGTTGTCATGGAGAAGAATTGGTCCTTTTCTATTGACCAATGCTGGCTGTTGTTGCCGGAGTTTCTTATGCATTTCATCCATTTGTTGACAGTACTTCTCTGCCATAATGGTTTCGCCTGGATCCAAAAAGCTGTGATGGATGAGACTGGCCACAGACCACGAAACAATTACCATGACCTTCTTTTGGTGTAACTTTGGCTTCGGGAAGTGCTGTGGAGCTTCATCAGCGTCCAACCACTGAGCTGAGCGTCACCAGTTGTAGTAAAGAATCCACTTTACATTGCAAGTCACAATCTGGTCGAGAAACGGGTCATTCTTGTTGCGTAAAAGAAGGGAAGATGACTTCAAAATGGTGTTTTTTTTGGTTATCATTCAATTTGTGCGGCACCCATTTCTCAAGTATTTTTGTTTTTCCAATCTCTTTCAAGTGGTTGGAAATTGTCGTATACGTTACGTCTAATTCAGAATCAAGCTCTCAAACAGTTGTGCGTGGATTGGCTTTGATTAAGGCTTTTTAGTTGATCGTTCTCAACATCCGATGGTCGACCACTACGCTTATCATCTTGAAGATTCTTGTCACCGCTACAAAATTTCTTGAACCACCATTGTGCTGTACGTTCATTAGTGGTTCCTGAGCCAAACACATCGTTGATATCGTGAGCTGTTTCAGCAGCTTTTCAGCCTAGCTTGAACTGGAATAAGAAAATTGTGTGAATTTGCTTTTTGTCCATGTTGTATTCAACGTTCTAGAAAGAATGGCCTAATTATTCAAAAAGAAAAAGAGTAACATGATTAGATAGAGCGAAAAACGGGCTTTAATATGATATATAAAGTCAAAGTAATTTAACGAAAATTAATTTGAAAATACATCATTTAAAACCAAAATAAAAAATTCTGTAAGAACTTTCTTGACAACCTAATATAACTGGGAATACATATATAGACTTGGGAATACACTCACACACACACACACACACACACACACACACACACACACAGAGTCAGTCAGTGTGTTTGTGTGTGTGTATATGTATGATATGCCTATATATGCATA
>NC_069001.1:17898401-17901256 GCF_001194135.2 Octopus bimaculoides | reverse complement strand
TTTCAAGCGTGGCCGTTGCCAGTATCGCCTGACTGGCCTTCGTGCAGGTGACACGTAAAAGCACCTACTACACTCTCTGAGTGGTTGGCGTTAGGAAGGGCATCCAGCTGTAGAAACTCTGCCAAATTTAGATTGGAGCCTGGTGTTGCCATCCGGTTTCACCAGTCCTCAGTCAAATCGTCCAACCCATGCTAGCATGGAAAGCGGACGTTAAACGATGATGATGATGATATATATATATTGGGTCATCCCTTAAGTAATGCAGATTCTTTTCAATTGCGTGAACTAAAAGTCGGAGGGGAACAGGATAAACTATCTGCATGATCTTGCTATAAAAGCAGGTAGTAATTTTACCTTGTACTTATTCTTAGTGCAAGTTTTGAAGAGTGCAGTTCGATTTTAACAGTTATTGTTTCAAAGCTATAATGGAAGTGACAGAGGAGCATATTCAACATATTTTGCTTTATGTATTCAATAAAGGCAACAATGCAATGCAAAGTGTGAGGAATATTTATGCAGTGTATGGGGATAGGACAATTAGCATAAGCCTGTGTCAATGGTGGTTCCATAAATCCCAGGCTGTAAACTACACCCTAGAAAATGAGCCTTGTCCTGGAAGATCTATAGAGCTCAATGAGGACATCCTACAAACTCTGGTTGAACAAAATCACATCATAACTGTTGAGGAACTTGCAGAGAAGCTTGGATTTGGTCATTCAGCCATTCATTGACACCAGTGTGCCTTCAGAAAAATAAGCAAATTGGGTCAATGGCTTTGTCACAGACTTTCTGAGTCTAATCATGCACAGAGAGTGATTATGTGCTCTTTTGTGCTGTCACATCTCACGAATGAACCTTGTTTTGGACTGAATAGTGACTGGTGATGAGAAATGTGTTCTCTATAAAAATTTCAAGCACTGAAGACAATAGGTAGGGAAGGGAGAAACACCAGCTCCCTAAGCGAAAGAAAGTCTTGACCTACGTAAAGTGTTGTTATCTGTTTAGTGGGATATGAAAGGTTTAGTCCACTTTGAACTTATAAACCCAAACCAAATGATAGCAAACGAGATGTACTGTGAGCAACTTGAGTGGCTTCAGTCAGTGCTTGAAGATAAGCTTCTGTACCTGGCTTTCGTTGACATGGAGAAAGCCTTTGACACAGTCCCCTGATCCCTTATCTGGTGGTCAATGTAGAAACTAGGGATAGATGAGTGGTTAGTGAGAGCTATACAAGCCATGTACAGGGATGCTGTCAGTAAGGTGAAGGTTGGCAATGAGTACAATGAAGAATTCCATATAGGGGTAGGGGTCCACCAAGGATCAGTCCTCAACCCTCTCTTTTTCATCAAAGTTCTCCAGGCAATAACAGAGGAATTCAAGACAGGATGCCCCTGGGAGCTTCTCTGTGCTGATAACCTTGCTCTATTAGCTGAGTCACTATCAGAACTAGAGAAGTTTCAGGTATGAAAGCAAGGTCTAGAATCGAACAAAATCTAACAAAAGCCAGTCTTAATAAGTAGGAAGGCAGACAAATCACAAATCCCTTCAGATAGATGGCCCTGTAGAAAAGGCATCAGTAGAAACTCCATAAGATGTACCCATTGTAAGCTATGGACACGTAAAAGGTGCAGCAATATCAAAGGAAGGCTAACTGGGAAGATAGTTTTTGTGTGTGGCAAATGCTCAGGGGCAATAAACACTGAAAATGTGCAGAAAACAGCTTCTGTCACATTCCAGTGGGGAAAAACTAGAAGTAGTTGATAGCTTCCATTACCAAGGTGACTAAGTCAGTAGCTGGGGTGGATGCTCTGAGAGTGTAGCTGTTAGAATAAGAATAGCCTGGGCAAAGTTGTGAAAGCTCCTACCTCTGCTAGTGACAAAGGGCCTTTCGCTCAGAGTAAAAGGTAGACTGTATGACACATGTGTACGAATAGCCATGCCACATGGCAATGAAACATGAACTGTGACTGCTGAGGATATGCGTAAGCTTGCAAGGAATGAAGCCAGTATGCTCCGCTGGATATGTAATGTCAGTGTGCATACATGACCTGAGAGAAAAGTTGGACATAAGAAGCATCAGATGTAGTGTGTAAGAGAGACAACTGCACTGGTATGGTCTTGTGTTGTATATGGATGAGGACAGCTGTGTGAAAAAGTGTCACACCCTAGCATTAGAGGGAACCTGTGGAAGAGGTAGACTCAGGAAGACCTAGGATGAGGTGGTGAAGCACGCTCTTTGAATGTTGGTCTTTACAGAGGTGATGACAAGTGACTGAGACCTTTGGAGATATGCTGTGCTTAAGAAGAACCAGTAAGCCAAGTGAGACCGTAACCGTAGCCTGTGCCAGTGCAGCTTAATCAGCCCATTTCAGAGTACCCTTCAATCATTGGGCAATAAACTGCTCTTGCGAAGACCTGATGATGCAAGTGAAATTGTTGTCATGGCCGATGCCAGTACTTCAAAAGCACCATTTGAGCATGGTCGATGCCAGTGCCGGTTGACTGGTCCTCGTGCACCCGCTACACTCTCGGAGTGGTTGGCTTTAGGAAGGGCATCCAGCTGTAGAAACTTTGCCAGATCAGATTGGAGCCTGGTGCAGCCTTCTGGCTTGCCAGCCTTCAGTCAAACCGTCCAATCCATGCCAGCATGGAAAGCAGACGTTAAACGAAGACGATGATGATGATGATGAATAAATGCGGAAACTAATTTCTGTGTGTCAGTTTGTCACACTTTGACCCCCTCCTCTCTCACTATTCAATGACACTTCCTCATGCTGGGGTGAGAGTAATAGTAGGCATAAAGATTGTGAGGATAGTGACAAAGACAGAGAGAGAGAGAGAGAGAGAGAGAGAGA
>NC_069001.1:17889037-17897874 GCF_001194135.2 Octopus bimaculoides | reverse complement strand
CCTAGAGGCCGTAGTCCAATATATCAGGCTGACTCCATGAGTAAATTAAAAACTTTCCAAGCCAAATCCAGACTTGCAATCCTGAAATTTTGGATTCCTATGTTTTCATTACTGCGATTGTTTCTGTCGATTTGTTTTTTACATGATTTTTAACGTCAAATATGATCATCATTAGGAAATGACTCTGGAGGAAGCAATTGCAACAAATTCTCCAAAACAAGTCAGAGATCTGTTTGCAGATTTTCCCATTCAGGGTTAGTTGCTTAAAAGCTACATACTAGCTTAAAAACCGCCTGATAGGACAACCTGTTGAGGGCTACTGACCAGATCTGTGTATGGTGCAAAGTCACCCCTCAATCTAAGGTGACGTGGTGGTGGAACAATGTAGTTGACAATGCTATTAAGGAAAAGAAACAGGCATGGAAGGACTGGAAGAGCGGTGGTAGCAAGGAACTGTACCAGATCGCCAGAAGGGAAGCTAGGAGACAGGTTTACTTAGCCAGAGGGGAAGCAGATAAGAAAAAATTTGCCAATGTTCTGTGACATGAGGACCAAAGACTTGAAGTACTTCGTGTTGCAAGACAGTGTGTGAGAGAGAATCGTGATGTCATAGGAGAAAAATGTGTCTGCATGGATGATGGCTCACTTGCATTTAATGAGATGGCAAAGAGAGAGACTTGGAGACACCACCATGTAATATTACTAAATGAAGAGAATGAATGGGAGAAAGAGAGTCTACCAAATGTCAACCCAACTGAGGGACCAGCTATCTGAATTGACAGTTGCTTGGTAGATAAAGCAATTAAGAGTATGAAGACAGAGAAAGCCCCTGGCTCATCAGGAATCACTGCAAAGATGCTTAAAATAGCTGGCAGTGTTGGCTACAATGTAGTCACCCACATAGTCAATCAGGTGATACATGAAAGAGTCATACCCAATGACCGGTGTAGCAGCACCATAGTCAACTGCTACAAAGGTAAAGGTGACGCATTAGATAGGAATAATTACAGAGGTATCAAATTGTTGTATCAAGTGATGAAAGTCAAGGAGATAGTCATAGCCCAACTAATTTAGGAGAGAGTTAGTTTAGACGAGATGCAGTTTGGGTTTGTATCAGGGAGAAGCACCACTGCTATATTTCTGGTAAGACAGCTGCAGGGGAAATTCCTAGCCAAAGATAAACCTCTGTACTTGGCAGTAGCGGGGGTGGATGCTCTGAGAGCATAGATGCTAGAATAAGAATAGCCTGGGCAAAAGTTGTGAGAGCTCCTACTTCTGCTGGTAACAAAGGGCTTTCGCTCAGAGTAAAAGGTAGACTGTACGACACGTGTGCAAACAACCATGCTACATGACAGTGAAACATGGACTGTGATTGCTGAGGACATGCGGAGGCTTGAAAGAAATGAAGCTAGTATGCTCTGCTGGATGTGTAATGTCAGTGTGTATACATGACAGAGTGTAAGTGCTCTGAGAGAAAAGTTGGACATAAGAAGCATCAAATGTAGTGTGTAAAAGAGAGACGACTGTGTTGGTATGGTCATGTGTTGCATATGGAGGTAAGCCCAGGAAGACCTGGCATGAAGTGGTGAAGCATGATCTTTGAACGTTGGGCCTCACAAGCAATGACAAGTGACCGAGACCTTTAAAGATATGCTGTGCTTGAGAAGACCCGGCAAGCCAAGTGAGATTGTAGCTGTGGCTGATGCCAGTGTCGCATAACTGGCCTATTTAAAAGTACCCTTCAATCCATGAGGCAATATGTGCTTGAGAAGACCTGTTGAGTTAAGGGAAATCATTGTCATAGCCAGTGCCAGTGCTGCCTGACTGGCACCTGTGCTGGTGGCACGTAAAAAGCACCATTTGAGTGTGGTCAGTGCCAGTGCTGCCTGACTGGCTCCTGTACTGGTGGCACGTAAAAAGCACCATTCGATTGTGGTCAATGCTAGTGTTGCCTGACTGGTCTCCATGCTGGTGGCACATAAAAAACAGCCACTACACTCTTGGAGTGGTTGGTGTTAGGAAGGACATCCAGCTGTAGAAACCTTGCCAGACCAGATTGGAGCCTGGTGCAGCCTCCTGGCTTGTCAGTCCTCAGTCAAACTATTCAACCCATGCCAGGGAAAGTGGATGTTAAACGATGATGATGATGACGAGATAAATATATATATTTGTATACGTATATGATGGGCTTCTTTCAGTTTCTGTCTACCAACCAAATCTACTCACAAGGCTTTGGTTAGCCCAAGGCTATAGTAGAAGACACTTGCCTAAAATGCTGTGCAGTGGGACTGAACCTGGAACCCTTCAGTTGGGAAGTAAACTTCTTACCACACAGCCACTCCTGTACCTATAAATTTTTTTGTTAGGGATAGTCATTGTCAAAAGAAGCAGGGTAGTTTCCATGACATTTTCATTGAGAGCTTTTAAGATTTGTGGAAGGGAGAAACAAGAGACCTGGTCCAAATGTTTGCAACAAAGTAGATTTTGATTAAGATCATTCAGGGGCCAAGTAGTCTTCTTAAACTGAGCAAAGGATTAAGTCTGTACCCTAGAAAATATATAGTCCCCTGTCCATTTGTCAAGCTTCTATGCAGTTTCCTTTTATTCAGATTTATTCAAAGTGTTGTGTGACCCAGTATCTGTGGTAGAAGACCCTTTTAAAAATAAGCAATCACATTATGAAAACCTTGAAGCTACAAGTTTAATTCATGATTAATTCAAAACATTGTGAATAATTAAGCATTAAATTTAATAGAATAATCTGAATGAGACTACCCCTAGATCTATGGGACAAACTCTGTTTTAAAGTGATATAAATTAAAACTTTCCATCAAAATTTTTACTGAATTCTTCAAATTAATTAAAGTCAGTAGTATTTCAACAGAAATATGGTAGCAAAAGGGTTAAGGTGTTAACTCAGTCATTTTCCTAAAACTTTTATTTGCATTTTTTCCTTTTATGTTTCTTTATAACATTTTTGGTTTTTGTTTGTTTGTTTCTGTTTTTGAAAACTTTTGAATTATTAATTTTGTTGTTATATTTCAGTGGTCAAGTGTTTTAGAGATAATAGGTCAAGCATTGACCATGAATGGCATTAGATATTCCACTTTATCTTCAGGGAAACAGTCCCAGGTTTGTATCAGTAATTCAAATAAGTCTTCTCCTTCACATTCACTGTTCAGTTAGTAATTAACTCTGTAGTAATTAAGCCAATTGATAGAGAAGCTGGACTTTACTACACATGCAAAAGATGTATAGGAATAGTTAGCAGGAAGTGCACTTAAGAAATGGAATATTTCAACATTCCAGAAAACTTGCTAGAAGTAATTAACAACTTCTATTACTTAGATGTCCCAAGTGTCCAACTGTGAATTATAGCTGCTTTTTAAATTTTTTTATGGCTGGATTCCAACTTCGGCCACAGCAACAATGTCCACCCACCACACTTCTCAGTCCATCATCAATGCATCAAAATCCTGGATAAATTCCAGGTCAGTGTCTGCAATCAAGTTGTCAATGTAAGTGTGACAACATTTTCCTCTTCTTACATCACAATGAAGTGGGTTCCACAAGCCTAATTTGGATGCTTCCAGATCAGGGTGGCGCACGCAGTGACCAGATAGTTGCAGCTGTCTTTGCCTGATCTTCTCGCTAACTTTTGGCAAGCCTCCATAAAGGTATTCATTTGTCATGGCTACTTGAATAACAGTGAATGGAAAATATTCTCTCAGCTGCAACCTGACGACATTCCCTGACATCTTTGCCACTATCTTCTTGTTCTCTTCCAGCTGGGGTAGCCATGTGTCTGCCTTACATTTAGACACCTACTCCTGTCCCTCTATCATACTTTAACACTTGGCATAAAGCTATCTCTCTCAATACTACTCCCCACCTCAGTTGAGGGTGTGGTGGGGGCAGGGTGGACTGGGTCTTGTCACGTGAGTTACTTGGTGATTTCCTTGGTACAGGTGCCGTGTAAAATGGCTGGTGTTAGGAAGGGTATCCAGCCCTACAATCCATTACAAAATAGACATTGGAACTTGGTGCGGTTCTCTGGCTTGCCAGCTCATGTTGAACTGTCCAACCCATGCCAGCATGGAAGGTGGATGTTAAATGATGGTGGTGCCACTGACGACAGCATTAATGACAGTGCAGAAACAATGTGGTGGTGGAAGTTATCTTCACCAGTTGCTGTAGCAGCATCACCACCACCATCATAATCATGTGTTTTATTACTGTGTAGAGCATCTAGCATTTTGTCGTATCAAAGCCAACAGGAAGTGGCAGTCACTCTATAGTGCTACTGGTAACAATTGTTTGGCAAGCAGTGAAGTACATGGTTCAAATCCAGTTAGTGGGCCTTCTTTAGTTTCAAGTATATACTGCAGCCCCCTCCTGTATGAGTGTTAATCTTTGTTCCCCACCTCCCATCTTAAATTGCTGCTTTGTAATGTTTAATATAATTGACATGGAAGTCTTAGCCCTCAGTCCTTTATTTTGATTTCTGATACTAATGCAAGTCACAGATTTGATAGGGGTGTGTAATCCATTAAATCAAAACCCCAGTACTTCACTGGTATTGTATTTTCAGATACCAGCATGTGGGTGTCTCGTTTGATGTAATCCACTACAACTCACACACACACACGTGCGCGCACGGACACACACACACACACACACACACACACACACACACACACTATCAAAGGCTGCTAAATGTAGAGAATGAATGGGAGAAGGAGAGTCTGCCAGATTTTGACCCAACTGAGGGACCAGCTATCCAAATTGACAAAGGACATGAAGATAGGGAAAGCTCCCAGCCTATCAGCTGAGATGCTTAAAATATCCGGCAGAGTAGGATATAGCCTAGTCACCTGTATAGTTAATCAAGTTGTCCATGAGGGAGTCATACCCAACGATTGGTGTAGCAGCATTTTAGTCAACTGCTACAAAGGCAAAGGTGATGCCTTCGACAGAAATAATTACAGACACATCAAATTGCTGAATCAGGTGATGAAAGTCACAGAAAGGGTCATAGCTCAATTAATTAGGAAGGGAGTTAGTGTAGATGAGATGCAGTTCAAATTTGTGCCAGGCAGGAGCACAACTGATGTTATATTCTTGTTAGGCAACTGCAGAAGAAATATTTAGCCAAAAATAGACCTCTGTGCTTGACTTTTGTTGACATGGAAAAAATCTTTGACAGAGTCCCTCCCTCCCTTATATGGTGGTCAATATGGAACCTAGGGATAGATGAGAGGTTAGTGAGAGTGGTACAAGCCATGTACAGGGATGCTGCTAGGAAGATGAAGGTTGGCAACGAGTATAGCAATAAATTCAGTATTCAGATAGGAGTCCACCAAGGCTCAGTTCTCATCCCCCTCCTGTTTATCTTCGTCCGCCAGGCCTTAACAGAGGAATCTATGATTGGCTGTCCCTGGGAGCTCTTATATGCTGGTGACCTTGTTCTTATAGCTGGATCACCACCTGGCCTAGAGAAGAAATTTTAGGTGTGGAAACAAGGTCAGTAAGAAGGAAAACAGACAAATCACAAGTTCCTTTTGGGAGATGGCTCTGCTCGATATGTAAGAAGGGTGTTGGTAGAAACTCCATACATTGTACGCAGTGCAAGCTTTGGACACATAAAGAATGCAGTACTATCAAAGGAAGGTTAAAGGAGAATATGGTGGGGAAGATGTGGGAGTACAATAAGCACTAAAAATGCACAGACAATAGACTCCCTCAAATGCTCAGGTGGATCATTAGAAGTAGTAGATAGCTTCTGTTACCTAGGGAGCCAAGTTAGCAGTAGGGGAGGGAGTTCTGAAAGTGTAGTTGCTAGGATAAGAATAGGCTAGGTGAAGTTCAGTGAGCTTCTACCTTTCTTGGTAACTAGGGTCCTCTCCCTCAGAGTGAAAAGCAAATTATATGATGCCTGTGTATGTACAGCTATGTTACATGGCAGTGAAACTTGGGCCTTCACTACAGAGGACTTGCGAAGGCTTGAAAGAAATGAAGCTAGCATGCTTTGCTGGATGGGTAATGTTAGTTTATATGCAGGACAGAGTGTAAATGATTTAAAAGGAAAACTGTGTGTAAGCGGCATCAGATGTTGTGTGCAAGAAAGAAGACTGCACTGGTTTGGTCATGTGATGAATATGGATGAGGACAGCTGCATAAAAAAGTGCTGAGCTTTAATTGTAGAGGGTACCTGTTGAAGGGGTAGCCCCACGAAGATGTGGGACAATGTGGTGAGAAAGGATCTTCAGACACTGGGCCTCACTGAAGAAATGACTAGAGACTTGGAGATGTGGTGATTTGCTGTACTTGATGAGGCACATCCAGCTAAGTAAAATCACTGTCTCCCACACATATAGGCTTGTCCTTTACAGGTGCTGGTGCCAGTACCCATGCGGGTGGCATGTAAAATGCAACCAGCACCCTCTGCTGAGTGTCAGACTGTCCAACTCATACCAGCATAGAGACTGGATGTTAAACGATGATGACAATGATAATGATATGATGGGCTTCTTTCAGTTTCCATTTATGAAATCCACTCACAAGGCTTTGGTTGGCCTGAGAAGATACTTGGCCAAGGACTGAACTTGGAACCATGTGGTTGCAAAGCAAACTTCTTACCACACAGCCATGTGTGTTAGTTTTTTTTAAAAATCTTTTTTTTGTTTATGGTCAAGAAAAGAAAAAATCTCAAAGATGTCAATTAATAAAAATGTGTTAATTTGTTCTATTTTTGTCTTCTTTCAGAACAATCTGACAAATTTCAAAAATAATCCTGAAGTTACTGTTCTTCTGCTGCCAGTTCACACTGGCTGTAACGGGTTAAACTTAATTGAAGCCAAATATGTTATATTAACTGAGCCGATACTTAACCCAGCCCAAGAGATGCAGGCTATTGGAAGAGTTCATAGAATTGGTCAAACAATGTAAGTAGACAAAGTAATTTCATAAACCAATAGTGTGTGTGTTGAGTGTCGGAGTTACTTGCCATGCTAGAAACAGTAGCCAAATCTCCTCATCACATCCTTTCATCCTAAAGATGAAGGCATTGTTTTGTAGAATTGGTAGATTAGTAGCCAAAGTGATATGTAATATTTCATTACGTCCCTTTATTTTTTCACTTTTAAATCCCCCCCCTCCTGTTTCCATGCTGGCTTCGGTTGGACAGTTGGACCAGAGCTGGCAAGCTGGGGAGTTGCACCAAGCTCTAGTTTGATTTGGCTTGGTTTGGCTACAACTGGATACCCTTCCTAACGTCAACCACTTTACAGAGCATGCTGGGTGCTTTTGATATGGCACCAGCATGTATGCTTTTACATGGTACTGGCATGAGTGCTTTTTGCATGATGCTGCCACAGGATTCTCACAGACCAATCCTCTTCAGCAGGTGGAGTGTCCTTAACACTTTTGACTTTTACTTGAGGTTCAATTTTACCTTTCATCCTTCATCACCATGGACATTATTTTCTTAAGTGCTGGGACTCATAGGGCTGGTTACCCAGTTTCCATGGCATATAAGTGAGCAAGATCACAACATTTCCCCCGAACGGGATGTTAGTCTCTTGCAAGGTTACTCAGTAACAGCTGAGTGGATTGGATCAATATGAAATGAAGTGGTTTTCCTCAAGAACACAATGCATTGCCCAATCTGGGAATTGAAACTATGGTTTACCTCCTTCCAGAATAGATAAAATAAAATACACAGTCAATATCTCTAGCCACTAAATTTGGGGTTTTATACCTGGACCAGAAATCTGTGGTTTGGTATTTTTATTTTTTGTCTGTTTATATTTTTTAGGGCAACAGAAGTGCACCGATTCCTGATTAAGGCCACTATTGAAGAACGTATGAGATTGATGCTAGCATCCGCAACAAATTTCCTTGTTCCTTCTGACCGCAATGACACAATGTTAACTATAGGAGATTTGTATCAACTATTTCGAGATGTTTCGACCGAAGCTGTCTTGGAAGACAGTTCATCTTCAATTTCTGAGCCACAGTTAGAATCAGATGATGTTGACAACACTGGTCAAAGTGCATTGTCTGATATGCAGCAGAGGTGTGCAGCAGCTGCTTTATCACGCATTACTGAGGAGCAGAGAACTTTCATGAACTGGAATCAAACCACTAGAGAATGTTCGACAACATTACTTCAACATTCTGTCACTAGTGATGTTGGGACTCAAAGTGGGTCCTCTGAGGTAACAACAGCTGGTCAGAATTTAAATATTGACACAACCTCAGTCTCTCTTTCTTTAACACATCCTTCAACTTCCATTCTACAATCACAGTCTCATTCTATGTCAGCAGATTCCTTACCGGGGACATCATTTTCACAGATATAGGGACCAATTACAGTTTTTTTTTTGAGAAGAAAACTAAAAGAAAAGATAGTTCAGTCATTTATTCCTTCCATATCATGTGAATTATATTTTCGAAAACATTGTCGCTATTTTAACATTTCAGCCTATTTATTCAATCAGTTGAAAATTTTACATCCAATTGAAACATGTCATTTTTAATGGTAAAATAATGGTCCTTGGGTGCCTTTGGTGGAGTTTGCAACCTTTTATTTCCTCCCCCCCTCCCGACCTAATCATAATTCCTTCCTTGCTCACATTTTTTTATTTATATCTGTAGATGCCGAGCTGCAGATGGTATGGTTGGTTGTCAGCCATTTTGCGTTTATAAGTCCAGAAGAGCCTGCACACCATGGGCACTGTCCATCCTCATCTAATATACATATATATATATGTATGTGTGTGTGTGTGTGTGTATATATATATATATATATATATATATATATATATATATATATA
>NC_069001.1:17879841-17888837 GCF_001194135.2 Octopus bimaculoides | reverse complement strand
TGTGTGTGTGTGTGTGTGTGTGTGTATTATATATATATAAAAACTGTTTATTGAAACCGGTTACTCAGATCAGGTTAATTTTACCTGTTTTGAATCAAATCTACTTAATCATGTAATTAACTGTTAAAATTTTTAATGTAAATGATATAAAACATTATTTGCACCAATTTGAGACAATAAAAAAAATCGTCTGACCATCTAACGAGACAAAACTTGTATATCTATGAGTGTTCTTTGATTGATTCCATAGCAAAATACCATTTCTTTGAATTAACTACCATGATTTGTTTGGCCATTTACAACCATATTATTTTATGTTCTCATGATAATCAGTCAGTTATTGTACCAGGTGTCCTATCCTGGTTTGATATTAGAAACTGGAAGATATAGTCTTAGAAATCAAATTACAAACTTACAGTTAAACTTTTAATACAAATTGATTTGAGGCAGAAAAGAGGAATTACCTTTCCTGACACTGATGGTTCAGAATCTTTTACAATTCATTCTAATTTGTGAGCAGGGACTTCAAATTTGTGCATCTGCTGGATTAGTTTACTTGTACCTTGCATAGACTATACAGTACACAGTTCAGTATTAATAAACTTCTGTCATTTGTACTAATGTTCAGGTACCTGTATTTCATTTAATTATCTATGTAAATTTAGTATTTGTTTAATTTAAGGTAGCGAGCTGGCAGAATCATTAACATGCTGGGCAAAATGCTTAGTGGCATTTCGTCTGTCTTTACATTCCAAGTTCAAATTCTGCTGAGGTCAACTTTGTCTTTCAGCATTTCAGGGTTGATAAAATAAGTACCAGTCAAGCACTGGGGTCAATGTAATTGATTTATCCCACCCCACCGAACTTGCAGGTCTTGTGCCAAAATTTGAAACCAATATTCATTTAATTTGGAATTTGTTGACCAAAGTGACTCCTGGTTTGGAAAAATCAGTAACCCAGAATAGCTTTGGAACCAAAGGTTCTGGAAAATCAATATTGTACTTATGCTTTTTTTTTAATGTTATTTTACCTGAACTATTTTTTTGTCTCTAATCCACCTGTCAAAAATCTGTTTTGTTTTTTTATGGAATTTCTAGGTTTCACTTAGTCCCAAGATAGCAAGATTGTATCTTTTGTACTTGGTGTCGACTTGGGCCTTTTTACCATTAGGGCTGTTTTGCTTAACGATACAGAGCACTCAGCTGGTATTTGAGGGGTTTGGGATTTGATTCCCCGAAGCCACCTTCCTGGCAATGCCAGCTCACAACAGCATGGAAAATGGCTGTTAAAGGATAATGATGATGATTTCTGATCTTCTATGAACTGGCACTGGTTTTGCTTGTAGGCACCAGGAAGGATATTACCCATGCTAGTAGTTAGTATTCTTCTACCTTGAGCTTCAATGCTCAAAGGAAGGAATGGTCAAGGAACTCTTGATGATGTGACCTAGAGAATTGAAGTGAGAAGATCTGTATGGTGTTGGATGCAGTTGTAGAGGAAATCCCATATAAGGATGAATGGAGGGTAACCATTGTTAGCCTCAGGAGAGGTCAAGGGCCTTAATGAGGGAATGAGGTGTTTATATCTTCACAAGATAATGTCATAAGTCACTTAGTACTACAAATGCAATTGCTTACTGTGATACAATTGATGTTTATGATGGAAAGTATCTTGATAATTAAATTATAAATGAATTGCTAAGATTTTTTTGATTTATATTTCATTAAATTATAATTTATGAAGTTATCTAGATTATGTATTAAATTTTATAACAGATGTGGCTTTGTGGTAAGAAGCTTTCTTCCTAATCACATGGTTCCAGGTTCAGTCACACTGCATGGCACCTTGGGCGTCTTCTGTAGCCTTGAGCTGACCAAAGCCTTGAGTGGATTTAGTAAACGGAAACTGAAAGAAACCTGTTATATATATTAGTTAATAAATTGTATAGTATAGACCTGGTAGTTTACCAGCAAAGCAAGTTCACTTTCTCAGTGTTTGTTGGGTATTTGATTAATGAGAGAGATGGAAGATGGAAGTTACAAGAAAGTTTATTGATCACTACAATTGTTTTGACCCATCTAGCATCGATTCCTAATGGGTGGGATACTGAACATCTGGTTTAGGCATATTCATCGGTGTAGATGTGTCTCCTCAGATGTTTGTCTTTCACCCCCACCACTTGACAACTGGTGTTGGTTTGTTTACATTCCTATAACTTGGTCTGGTATAAGAGATCAATAAAATAAGTACCAATTTTTTTTAAAAAAAGAATAATGGGGTTGATTCATTCGATTAAAAATTATTCAAGGCAGTGCCCCAGCATCACTGAAAGAAGTGAAAGATAAGATAAATTATTGCTCATTAAATGGATGAGAGGGGACCTGATATTTATATGTGATGTGAATGAATAACACTTTGTGGCTGGGAAAAGTGAAGGGATCATTAGGACTGAGGACGGGCAGTATCTGTGTTAGATGGACCCAGCAAAAACATGTGAAGGAGTTGAGTACTGAGATCAAACCTGAAGATATGTCAAGGGGTTTCAGATGAGAAGGTCGAAGATTGAGAAAATTGGCTGGATTAGGGATGGATGGGGTGGGGGGTGATGGTGGTATATAAAAGAAACAACAGCAGCAACTTATGTTAAGCAATAGTGATGATGACTATGATGATGGTGATGATATTTTGATAATTTTATATGTTGTCAAAATTTCTCATTGTAAGACTGATTTAAAAAAAAAAATGGTTGTAATGAATGTTTTAATGAGAAAGCTGCTGTTTTAATGAGATTGTTGATGTTATCTATGAAACAGGCTGAATTGCAAGAGTGTAAAGATGAAATACTTTGTGGTATCTGTCACAGCTTTCTGCATTCAGTTCAAATCCCACCAAAGTCACCTTTACCTTTCTTCCTTTCAGGGGTCAGTAAATAAAATATCAAGTTTTAAGTGGTAGATTAACAGAATTGTTAAAATGTTGGGTGTGATACCTTGTGTTTGTTCAGTATTTTCATGTTCTGTGTTGTTGGGAGATAGACTTAATAATCCATCTTCTGGTTTAATGCCAAGGTTTGAAAGAATATGTGCACGCAAATATGAAAATACAGCCAGGGGGAGACGGACAAAGATGCATGAATACTCATATGTGTAATTAAAATACATATATGTACATATATTAATCTATATATGTGTATGTATGCTTATGGGTGTTGCAAATATTCAGACCAGCTCACCTGTTTGGTGATACCTTCTCCCACCCCACTGTCACTCGAGGGTGATATTCTTTTCTTTCTTTTACTCTTTCTTATTTCAGACTGTGCCCATGCTGGGGCATCACCTTGAGAATCTTTTAGTCGAATTAAGTTTATCTCAGGATTTATTTTTTAAGCCAAGTACTTATTCTATCAATCTCTTTTGCTGAACTGCTAGGTGACGGGAAGGAATGTAAACACCAGCACCAGTTGTCAAGTGTTGGGGGACAAACACAGACACAAAAACACACATATGCTCACATATATATATATATACACACACCCATAAGTGTCCTCACCTAGATACATAAACACATCAATGTGTATATTTAAATTAGACGTACAATTATTCATGTGCATCCGTGCACCCATACGACTTCAGTCTGATACATGGAGACAGATACATGCATAAGGTCCCATATCGTCGTCTGTGCAACCACGCGTGCACTCACACAATCACGCACACACACACACACACACACACACACACACACACATTAACCTCTTTATATATGTACCATTGGCATATACACCCATAAGCATACATACACGTATACATATATAGATTAATATGTAAAAATAAAAACAAAACACAAAGGATTCTGCGGTACATGTGTTTCAAGCTTTATAGTTGTTGCATCATTATTGGTATATAATTGATAGTATAAAGCTATCTTCAGCCACAAATGTATTCTTTCCCAAGAATTATATCACATAGAATAAGTTAAAGGAGGAAGAAGCATGAGAGATAAAAGGTGAGATTCCGTTTGGTATTTTCCATTGTAATATACCTCGTAGAATTCTCGGACATATATGTATTTTAATTACACATACGAGTATTCATGCATCTTTGTCCATCTCCCCCCGGCTATATTCGCATATTTGCACACACATATTCTTTCAAACAATGGATGATCTGTCGAATGATGTGTGTAGTTATATGCACAAAACGTGGGTGTTTACATACAATGAGATACAATATCAATAATATAGTATACATTAGGCTCAAACAATAAGGATATAGTCAGTATATATACATTCATTGATTATACAATCAATAATAGTTAATAACACATTTCAGTCTAATTTTGCATATATTGCATCTTACAGTGCACATGTTGATGATCTGTTCATCATTCAGTAGAAAATATTTTGTGACAATCATAGGTACATTATCAACTTCAAAGAACACTAGATTCAGAAAGTAATTTCATAGTGTATATCCTTAACGTTTATACCAGAGTGTTTCTACTGAAGGAGAGATTTGGTTGGATGGCTATTATCCTTAATTACCTCTATTATATTCTGAGAATTTGTTAGTAAAATTTTCATTGCTCAACAATATGCTTAGTGATTCTTCTGAACATAGTCTGCACTTCCTGGAAAGAGCATCATGTAGGTGTGCATACTTGCCCTGTTGAAACTGACGACGTGATTTCAATATCGAGTTAAAAAAAAAATCGGCGCTGATGCTCTTATATATACATATGGGCCTCCTCTGATCTTCATTGTGCATTAGCATACCACATTTTGACACATACATAGGTTCTGCAAAGGACATTTTGTTTTGTCCTTGCATGTGCATTTGTTGTTTGGTGCATCTTTATGTTTATTATCCTTTTTTTCCCTTCTATTTCTTGTTTTAGTTCTCTCGCTATCTCTTTTATTATATGGCCCCAACAGGTTATCGCTGAATTGATTACTGCTGTAATTCATGTCGTTAGCGTTGGAATTTTCAGTATGTTCACTGTTGATTGTATTTACACTGTGCCTATTTATCCTGTTGGTTTCATTTTCTGAGTACCTTGTGGAAAAATTGTCTTTTGTTATGGACCCAGGTTCATTTTTTAACTCTTACTTCAGTTTCCCATTATTGATTCTGTGTATGCGGTGTTCTAAGTTACTAGAGTTGCATGCGATACTTTCATGGTGTGCCGGTTACATATTTATTGGACTTAGGAAAATACCTATCCACTGTGGTAAAAAAAAACTCCTTCGCAATCCTCGATGATAAATGTGATACATAGATCGGGTTGTACCACAAGACGTCGGATTTTTTTGTATCTTTTGTTCACTTTATTGCTTCTAATGTATGATATGTGTTGTATTAGTCTTATATTTTGGTGTGTTTCACTAGCAGTCTCTGTTTTATCGTTGGTGTTTTAATTATTGGGCCATTCATATGATCTATGTCAGTTCGGTGTCTGCATCTATGTCTTTTTATGTTGGGTCTAGTTTACCTAACGTTTTGGTTATAAGAGTTACATATATTATCGTATATATATTTCATGTTTTCTCTGTATCCAGTCCTAGCCAATGCAACATTATAATAGTGTGTGTGGGCATTAAAAATTGCGTCATTCGCTGATAGCATTGATATTCTAATAGATATGTTTTTTACTAGTCCCTTTATTATAGAAGGTGGGTGATTTGACTATACATTAACGTACATTACATTTTCATTGGAAAAAGATGTTTTGACTCTTCATATCATACATGATTGTCTTATCATTTTATGACTTTATATGGGTATCTTTATCAGCACAAGCATAGTACCTGATTAACCTGCTGATTGTTCACTTATTTTATTTTTGCTTCTTATATACGTATTTTATTTATGATTGATTGTAAGTAGGTTCATGACTTACTTATAAAAAGAACTATACTTCATTCCAAACCATGATTCCCTCCCCCCGTACGCAACGAACTACAGGCAATATCGAAATGTGTTATAATCGAAATAAGCAAAACTGGGTTTAATGAGCGAAGTATTTTTTAAAAAGTTACCTGACGAAGGACATCGGCACCGAATGATACAAGAGATCTATGTACGATGGGCCGAAACGATCGTAGTGATAAATAAATAATCTCGCGAGTTCCATTTGCTCTTTCTCTCACTTCATCCCTTTTCTTTATTGTTATTCTTTTTCTTAACTACTCTAGACATTTGCCCTCTCTCATATATCATTTTTTCAGACATATGTTCTTCCTTTTTGTTCTTCCACCCTGTGCTTTGGACTAATTTTCATTGAGTAATTACTACTTCCGAAATTCTGCTAACTAGGAAACATATGCAGCCTGGATTTTACCTGGTCCATCACTAGAATTAAAATTTTTATTCGCAAACATAGCAACCGTCGAACTTCGATATGGGAAAAATTTACAAACTTCTACGTCCTTAAGCCACTGTTGTTCCTGAAAGTTGTTTTTCATACCTTCTACGGACTGTTCGAAGCTTACTAACTTCTTACACCTGGCTCCCTAGATCTTACCTTTACATATAATTATGTATGTATGTACGTACGCACGTATGTATTATGTATGTATGCATGTGTGTCTTTGTGTTTGTCCCCAATAGCTCTTGACGTCGGTGTTGGTATGTTTATGTCCTTTAACTTAACGGTTCGGCAAAAGAAACCGACAGAATAAGTGCCAGGCTTAAAAAGTTAATCGATTCATTCGACTAAAAAAAAAATTTTTCAAGGCAATGCTGCAGAATGGCCACAGTTTAATGTCTGAAACAAGTATTTTACTTCTTTCAAACTGCAGCCTTAAATTTTGTCCAGCGCAGTAACGATTCCTGTTCTTGACAAGTATTTTTAGCTGATGTTACTTCATATTAGCACACAGGGAAAGTTAATTCTGCATAAGCTATTTGTGAAGAAGGGACATCACTCTTAAATTGTCAGCATGCGCGCGCGCATTCACACATACATGTCCACACTACGTATTCTTGCTGATTGCATGTCATAGTAAGAAATTCTATCGGGAGCAGGTCTTCAGAGAAGAACCTTCCTCCCCTCAGAGAAGTGTTTCAACCTTAAAAAGTGAATTATCTCCTGAGATTCAGCATGGAAAATTACATCAATACATCAAATTAAAAATTTTTCATTAAACTTTAAGTTTTCCACAGGTGCAGCCAAACAAAAGATTCGGAGGCTGGGCTGCATTCACTTAAAGACTCTTGGTTAACCTTTTACTGCTACATTCTGTTCTAATGTCTGTATGCCAACACTTGTGGATGGTTAAGGTGCCCTGGAGCTAAGTACTTGGAATGTTGTAACCAGTTCAGTCTATATACATATAACTGTATATATAAGAAGTTGCCTGAAGTGGGTAACGGGTATTCGAATACCGTACCTCACAAATTCCAAGTAGTGCTCTGTACCATTAAGCGAAGCAGTCCGTTAGTATACATATGTGTTTTTAGTGAGGTTATATGTGTATTCATTATTTGGTTGGAAATGTGATGATTAGATGTGGGCTGCGTGTAAATGAAGAATAAACACTCACTAAATATAACAATTTATATTTTGGTGGAGATTCGTGGCAAGATATACAAAGGCTGGGGCAATGTTGGAGTGATGTTATGGCATTCTGGTACTAGTGATTAAATGTGTGTACTCAGTGTTTGATGGTACCTACTGTGACAGAGGCATCGCTACACCAGGTGTAAGGTGTTGAAATTAAGAAGGAGAGCTAGCATTCCTAGTTGTGGGAAGTTGGCGAGCTGACTGCCCAAAGGGAAAAAGAGGAAGAATCCTGTCAGTCGGGTTCCTTATATGCCTTTCACGACTTCAGTTTTATCTATGGGCTGTTATGTTTTGCGCATGCGTCGTGGCTGCCTGCTGTGTCCCTTTCCGGGCTTTTATATTTAGCCTTGACACAATCCACTCAGGCACGACAGGTACGCTACATGTTTTACTGCTATTTCTAGCATGTTGGGCCCTTAGGTACCACTCGAGCATTAGTTGTGTGTGTGAGCGCGCGCGCACACACACACACACACTCTACAGACTTCTGTGTTGTTTTGTCTACTAAATTTCAATCACAAAATATTGGCCAGTCTAAGCTTATAGTAAGAAAACATAGGCTCACATTTACCGAGCAGTGAGATCGAACCGAGAACAGCGTGACTGCGAAATGAGCTTCAGAATCACAGAAATTTTAGTGACGAACTCACCACTGAAGTTTCTGGGATTTGAAACGGAAACGCTGGATTTAAAGTCCAGTGTGTTAACGCCTGCACCGCCAAACATTCGTTTATTAATCATTGAAGCTATAATGTGAATTTCTAAAAATATAATTTGTTGCGAGATCCATTTTTGCTTGTCGTTAATTTAAGTATTATAGCAATCTCTAAAAATATACAGGGAGATAACTTTATCTACTGTGATAGAATTACCTCCCTTCTCTACTCATCCACGTATCGCTATTCTATCTTTTATTAACGTGTTATTTTATTTCTAGAACATTACCACTTAGAAATGAATATTCTCTTTTACTCCAATTTAGTATACATTAACTTTTTACCTCTCGATATTTCTACTATATATATAGTAGCTATCAGTATAAGTTATAACACGGATATGATATCAATCATCATAGTTATCTGTTCCACTATTCAGCAGTTTTGGTCAATATAAAGACCTTCACCCGGGAACAAAAAAAAAATTAGCCAGCTGACGACCATGGGGGTGGGGGTCGGTAGAGTTGGGAGGGGACTTTCGGAAAATTCACAAGATCCAATTTTTCCGTCATAACTTCGGGTAAAATGGATATATATTGATTTTTTTTTACGGAATATCACGTTTGTTTTTGCGAAATACGTAGAAAAATACGAAGATTACGGTTCTGAAAATAATTTGTAAAGTTTCAATTTTTCAACAAGAAAAAAAAAAAAAAAAGGATATATATACCCACAGGCCTTCAAGCAGGCCATCCAAATGCTAGAAATAACAGCCAA
>NC_069001.1:17876345-17879451 GCF_001194135.2 Octopus bimaculoides | reverse complement strand
GAATTTAGAAATCCCTTCCCTTATATAAGGGATGAACCGGAAGTCCCCGACTTCCACGTAAACCGGAATCTTCCACAAAGCTTTCGAACATTCTAGAAGTTCGAGGTAGATTACTCTCGTTAAATCCCTTTTCCGTTTTGCTTCCCGTCGTGGCTGTTTGGGTTCACCACAACTTACAAAGAATAGAGTTATAATCCAGATAGGTGTGTTGTCTGTGGTTCAATATACCTCTCTCATTTACTCGCTAAGAAGAAAACACAGTGGTGCTCCAGATAGGTGTGAAGTCTGTTTATTCCAACTGTAAAACTCAAGACTGTAATAACAACGTAAACAAAAATCGAGACGCCTTGTGAACGTTCTCGCGAGTTCCAGAGCTTTGAATTCTATTGGCTCGCGATCTCCACAACAAACCCCAAACGAAACTGATGCTACACTAGAAGAATCAACAACAAAGTCTCTTCCTAGGCTTGGGTGTTCTTTTGGATCCTCTTGAGTTGTCCGCTTCATACTCTGGTACAAGCGGTTTGGTTTTGGATAGAAGTGGTCTGGTCTGTCTCTGAGTTTGTGACACTTCTTCCAGGATTTCCATTGGATGATCTGTTGGAAACTCGGAAATACTGTCAGTCTCATCGCCAAGTTCGCAGTCGTCTGCAGAACGCGAACATAGTTGTTCTCAGTGTCGCCTCCATACTGCACCACGAGGAAAAACCTTGACGTTACAACAGCGAGTACCCAAAGACTTCGTGACGACTGCTGCTACCCATCGGGACTGCTTGTCACGGCAAGGTCCATAGTACAGTGCATTTACAGGATCAACACTCTTGTACTGTTTGATTACCTTGGCGACACCTCCTTAGTCTGTTGTCATTTTCGCCTTTGATGACACCTTGGATTGCTTGCCTTGAGCTATGTGTGCTGGAGAGGGCAGCAGAGAGTCTATCTTAGTCCGAATCCTAATCCGAAAGGATTAGGCGTTCTTCGGTACTGCATCAAAAACTTCCGAAGAGCTCGTTTAGTGGGCAGAGAAGACTTTCTTTGTGGTTGTTTGAAGACTGCACCAAACGTTCTGCTGCTTCGTTAGTAGCTAGATGGTATGGTGCACCTGTCACGTTCTTTGCAACAGCTCTGAAATTCTTCAGAAAGGAAAGTTGATGCATTATCTGTGACCAGCGTGTGAGGATGTCCGAAGTTAGCGAAGTCCTTTTCCAGCAAATCTAGAGTGGCTCTAGTGGATGTGGATGACGTTGGATGAATACATAGATATCGTGAGAAAGCGTCTGTGTTCACCAGCCATGAAGTTGATGGCATGATCCATGTATAAGCAGCTCCATGTATAAGCAGCTCCATGTATAAGCAGCTCCATGACTTCTTTGGTAGCATCCATGGGTGAACTGCAGGCTTGGATAGCTTGTTTTGATGTTCACCTAACGAGTCACATCGTCGACTAGCCATTTCAATAGCTGCATCAATACCGGGCCAGTAGACAGCGGTTTTTGCTAATTGCTTCATACGTTCCATGCTGAAGTGTCTGATATGCAGGAGGTCTAGGATATTGGACTGTAGGCTCTGTGGAATCACAACCCTTGATCCATGGATGAGGCATCTGTAGTAGATACTGAGTGAATCCAACAACTTCCGGAACTTTTCGACTTCATCATTGGTCTCAGTATGCTTCCGTGGCCACCCTTCGCGGACATAGCGCATTACTGCAGTTATCACTGGATCTTTCCCAGATTCTGGACGGAGGATGTTTCCGTCTAAAGGCTTGAATTGAAGACTGAGAACTCTAATAGCGCACACCTTGTCTATGTTTTCACCGCGTTCCTCCTTGTCGAAGTCGTCATTTCCAAATGGTGAGCGACTAAGAGCATCTGCATTGCCATTATCCACTGTTTTCCAGTAGTCAATTGTGTAGTGAAACTGGTTCAGCCACAAAGCTCACACATATAATATATATATACACACACACATATACGTATGCATACACACACATACACACACACACACACACACACACACACACACACACACACACACACACACACACACACACACACACACACACATATATATACATGTATATATGTGTGTATATACATACATACATACATACATACATACATATAAAAATATATATACATACATATATAAATATTTGCAGAAATGATATGTATAAGTGTGCACACATACATAATATATATATATATATATTTATATATAGCAATGTTAAATCTCTGAACAGTAACTGCACGACAACGTGAAGTATATTTGCCACTTAAATGCGGCTAAACCCTAAGGGTGAATGTTACTGTTGCTTTTAGCCCCAGGAGAACATCTCCTCCAGCTGACTATTGACACACATCTGTGTCCTGTCTGTATTTGCAAAGGGAAGTCATCCTTCCCATCTTGATCACGTGATACGCACGGACTCGAGTTTCTGGATATTTACCCGTCCTCAGCGTACGACAATCACCGATCTCCGATGCGAAAGTATAGGCGCGTTCCCTTGCACACATAAAGCGACATTAACAGTGAAGCCAAAAAATTAGCTAACGAACAAGAGATAGCAGATTGGTTAGAGAGCCTAGCTAAAAGAAACGCTTTCATATCCATAAAGGATCAGAAGCCGAACTTTGTCTGAAACCCTAAATGCCGCTTGATCAATCCGGTCAAATCCAAGATCGGTCTGGCGAGCAAACACGTACTGAGAGATATCAATAACAGCATAAGGAGGGCCACCAACCTTTCTCTGTGACGTTGCTCCAACGAAGTCACCGCATGGTTTAACACCAACAAGGGAAGAGGCAGAGCAAGGTTCACCCAATTTGATAGAGTTGATTTTTGCCCGTCTATATCAAAAGGGCTACTAACCAAGGCGCTTTCTTTTGCTAGGGGCTTTACTAACATTAGCGACAGATATAAAAATTATTATGCATGCCAGAAAGACAGTGCTGTTCAACAAAGGTTCGGCATGGGTCAAGCAATCCGACCTCACGGGATCCTTTGACATAGCAATGGGAGCCTACGACAGCGCTGACGTATGCGACTTCATCGGGTTGTATATCCCTCATACCCTTAGAAACAGTTCCCCTCTGTCCTCTTTGGC
>NC_069001.1:17873517-17875370 GCF_001194135.2 Octopus bimaculoides | reverse complement strand
TAGGGTTAGGGTTAGGGTTAGGGTTAAAGCAAATTTAAAATGAAAAAAGTAAATAAAACGAAGGTATGGAGATTAAATACGCTTTACATCGCTTAATCAGCCAAAGGAGTAAATCTAAACAACTGAATACTTGTCAGTGATTGGTTGAAATTATCGAAATAAGACAATTTTTTATATGAAATAAATTCGAATACAAAAATATTTTTCTGTTCTATAACACAAAATAGATAAGTATACGAAGTTTGAAAGTCTTTCCGTACCAAAAACACTACGTTAAACATTAATGAAAAATGTGGCCCCCGTTTTAAAATAGATCCCAACGTTAGCATTAATAACACCAGCGACAGCTTTGGTAACGGATCTTTTGTGTTTGGATGCCAGCGGTTCCAAAGATTAAGGTTTACCGAAAATTAAAAAAATTGGCATAAATAATACACTTGCCCAAACTGAATTGCTGGAGTTATTTCACTTTTTCCAGAAAAATGTTTTTAAAAAGCTACAGAGGTTTAAAGTTTGATCATTTTCACTCAGTCAGGAAACAGGATTTGGAAGCTGTCATTTTATGCGTGACTGCACATTTTGTAGTCAACATCCTGGAAATAGCACATGTCAATATATTTGTAAACAACACGTGTTATGTCTCCGGTAATTCTCTTTCATGTAAATAAATCTTATTTACCTGTTATTTTTAGCACACCTCACAACCACCAGTATTTAATGCAAATGCGATAAACAACACTTTACATGCGAGAAACACATTACAATTTTTCACAGAAAGATTTAGAATTAAATGAAAGTTCTCCGGTAATTTTCTTTCATGTAAATAAATGTTTATGTTAATTTAAAAGAGAAAAGCAGTTAGTTTTAAATATCTGGGCGAGATGTTGGCAAATAAACTTTAATTTAAAAGATTTATCCAAAAATGCTGTTGTTTTTAGCATACCTCATAACCACCTCAATGCTCAAAGACAAAAAGAAACAAACATCAAATAAATAAGTTAAATATGTTTAATTACAATTTAAATATGTTTAAAAAAACAAACATTTAACTTTCGGTTTTAATTTTAAAAATATCCTCCTCTGTTTTCAATGTTTCCATAATAGAAGCGAAGTTCCTGGAGTTTGCTGCCATGATCACACAGAACACAACACAACGTCAAATTTATCAACACGTGCTTCCTCGCCGATAAAAGGCTGTTCAGATTCGCTTGTTACTATGGTAACAGGCACGTTGAGAAACAAAAGAGTTCTCATGTTTCGCTTCTTACTATCGAAACAGCCATGAATGTGTATGTGGCTTACGATTGGATAAAATTACCAAAATTTTCAAACTTTAATTACTAATAACTCTTTATTCATTGATTTATAGCGAAAATTACTTTCACGTCATTAATTAGCCTATAAAAGTGTATCATTACACTGAATATGAAATCAAGTCGAAGAGAAAATTGATGCTGGCAACAAAACAGAAAGGATCCTTGGTAACCCCCACGACGGCAGCATCGCTAACAACAACAACAGCACCACCATCAACACCTGCTTCACTGACGTCGACAGTAGCAGACCTGACAGCCATTACCATCTATAACGGCGACAGCAGCAGCAGCAGCGACAGCGGCCCTAGCAGAAGTACCGGCATAACCACGGCTAATGACACCTCTAGCAGCAGTGGCAGCTCCCCCACCGTTGGCGAAGACTGCAATAATTCTAATAACAACAATATTCACAACAACAGCGCCTTCTCCATAACCGGCAGTGGCGATGGCATTACGGACGCCACCACCTCCTTCAGCATCACCAGCACCAGCGGCCCCAACTCCAACACCAATATTGGCAACAGTAGCAACAACAGG
>NC_069001.1:17869393-17872053 GCF_001194135.2 Octopus bimaculoides | reverse complement strand
GAAGGATTAAAAAGGGTTTCTAACCGGCTTTCATTGCATGGCAAATTTTCAAGAAGGGGGAAAATGAAAATAATGTTTTTTACAAAAAAATAATAAGTATATAAAAAAATATTTGATAGGGGTGTCGCATGTTTTCTGCTTTTGTCTCTGAATGACGCAAGATGTTGTGTATACCTTTCCTTGAACGAGTCATTTCGAACGAGTCCCGCTAGTTTGATATTATTCTCTGATGCAAGGCGGCGAGCGGGCAGAATCATTAGCACGCCGGGCAAAATGCTTGGCGGGATTTCGTCTGTCATTACGTTCTAAGTTCAAATTCGTAGAGGTCGACTTTACTTTTTCTCCTAAAATATCGATAAAATAAGTATCAGTTGAGTATAGGAGCCGATGTATGTATGTATGTATGTATGAGTATGTGTGTGTGTGTGTGTAATCGACTTACTCCCTTCCCCAAAACTGCTCTCCTTATTCTTTTACTTGTTTCAGTTATTTAGCTGCGGCCATGCTGGAGCACTGCCTTTAGTCGAACAAATCAACCTTAGGACTTATTCTTTGTAAGCCTAGTACTTATTCTATCGGCGATTTTGCCGAACCGCTAGTTACAGGGGCGTGAACACACCAGCGTCAGTTGTCAAGCGATGGTGGGGGGACAAACACAGATACACAAATACGCACACACACACACACTCACACATATATGACGGGCTTTTTTCAGTTTCCGTCTACCAAACCCAGAGGCAATAATAAAAGACATTTACCCAATATATCACGCAGTAGGACTGAACCCGGAACCAGGTGGTTGGTAAGCAAGCTTCTTTATTTCAAGAAATTGGCCATGAATGCCGTACATAGAGGGGACAGCACATGGTGGGGACAAAAAAAGCAAAATGAATGGAAAAGATGAATTGAATATACTGAAAATATGGAATGAAGCCGTTCGGTCCCCACCTCCGAGCGACTTCATTGAATCTCTTAATACAACCCTTTTTTTAAAGACATTAATTTAAACCACCATTGATAATGCCTTTGTGACAGCTAGATTTTAAGTTGTTATGCATTTGAGTGTATTCTAACTTATTTGTACGCAATAATTTTATTTTGTACAATAAAAAGCCATGAAATTATCGTATCTTGTATTCAATATACGTTATATAGACATGCTTTACGTATTCAAAAAATTAAAACAGCAGGTATTATTAACATGAAAATGTAACCTGATAGAGGAAATCGGACTTCAGATTCGTAATCAGCATCAACAATTAACCCAGAAAAGTCAATCAGCAACTCTGATGATTAAAAAAAGTTTCATTTTGTTGACCAGTGTCATTAAACAAATTGGAAGAATGTTATTCCTGATAAAATGAAAAGATGTCGAATGTAAAAGACATATTGATCAGCTTAAAAAAAAAAGATTTACGGAAAAAAAAAGCAGTTACGAAAAATGAAATCCACACGTTTGAAGTACCAACATTCAAACAATTTGAAACTACATGTTCTAGCACCCGTAAACGGAAAAGAACGGAAACACTGGAATAGAACCCTAAGCGTAAGAGATAATAAAACTCTGAGCGGAGTTTAATTCTCAAAAGGGGAGATATTGTGGAAGGATTCCGAGGACTCACATGTGACTAAAAGGAACTGACACATTACCATAAAATAAAGAACTGTCAGCAGGCCAGAGTGAGCAGTTCACTGTGAGCCGTTGGCAGAGAACATTTAGCCTCGTGTAACAGTAATAGTAGTGCGTCGTGTGAATACTTTCTTTCCCTTGTTTCATTAAATTATTTACCCAACACCAGGATATAAGATATACCGATGCAGTTTTTTTTTAGGGTCTGTAATATCCTTTGAGATTTAACTTGTAACGTTTTATGTTAATTTTCTTTGCATTCAGTGAAATGGAGTTGTACGTTAATTCAGATGCGAAGTACACACACAGCAATAAAATTACGTTATGTCTTCAAAAATGGAAGATTTTGGATGTCCTCCCAGATACACTAAGACTGAAAAAAGTCGTAATGGTCGCGGTTGAAATCCGTTTGATAAGCGGCCTGATCGATCCCACCTGACAAGGTATAAATCAACAACAATAACAAGAACTACCTCAACCACCATCACAACAACAACGACTACAACAACAACAACAACAACAACAACGACAACTACAACAAAAACAACAACAACAACAACAACTACTACTACTACTACTACTACTACTACTACTACTACTACTACTACTACTACTACTATAACAACAAAGTTGTGAAAGGACGCAGTGTTGAAGAACAAAATGTGAGAAAATTTGGGGCCCGGACTGGTTTGTAGAATTTAGAGGAATGGTAGGAACGGAAGTGGAAGGGGAGGGAAAGGGAGGAGTAACGGAGGATTGTAGCAGTTGACGATGAATACGACGACGAAGGCGTCGAAGACGATAATGGTTGTGGTCATGATGATGATGATGATGTGGTGAAGAAGATGATGATGATGCTGATGATGATTATGTTGATGATGATGATGATGACAACTAGTCACGATGATGTTGCTGCTGATGTTGATGTTTGTGGTGATGGAAATGTACTTGATGACATTGGTGGTGGTTGCGATGTACATGTCTCTCTCTCTCTCTCTCTCTCTCTCTCTCTCTCTCTCTCTCTCTCTCC
>NC_069001.1:17868044-17869383 GCF_001194135.2 Octopus bimaculoides | reverse complement strand
TCTCTCTCTCTCTCTCTCTCTCTCTCTCTCTCTCTCTCTCTCTCTCCATTTATGTATGTATGCATGTATGTATGTATATGTGTATGTATGTATATGTGTATGCATGTCATTATTCAGTTTTATTTGAAGATTTCTTGCCATTATAGAAGGAGCCGGTTTCTAACCCAGATCATTGGAATTTCAACATCAGCAACAGGGTATTATTGCATGCATGTATGTATGTATTATGTATGTGCTGATTTGTATGTTTTATGTATGTATTCTCATACATATAGTTACATATCTAGACACGCTCATATATATCTAAATGATATACAACTGCAAAGTTTTTCAGATTTTTACACTTCCAGTGATGGATTGGATCTGTGGTCTTCGAATTAGCTTTCTTCTTTCTGGTTTTGAGTTGCCCAATTTGTAATCTGGATAGAGTAACTGCAGATGTATGTATGTGGCGGTGGTGGTGGCGATAGAAGTGATCGATCAAACTTATGATCAAAGTCATTCTAGCCGTGGCCATCCTGACTGACGTTCACCTCAGACAACATTCAATGGTTCTTTTGTTTTTAAAGAAGGTAGTGACGTCATTGAAGAGACATTTAGCTGCTATTTTTAGTAAGTTACGACAACGTTGTGTTAAAATTAGTAATAGTGGACGGGGAAGTGAGACTGACGATGGCGATTATGATGATGTTGATGGTAGTGGGGGTGGTAGTGGTGGTGATGATGATCATGGGATGATGATAGTGGTGAAGGTGATAACGATGTTGATGATATTGATGATGTCGATGGTGGTGGTGTTTTGGCGTGGGCGGGTGTGATGATATGGGGTTGTGTGGTTATAGTGATGGGTGAAGGTGCGTTTGAGAATGACGGCGGTGGTAGTGGTGATCGTAGAGGGAGTGGTAGTGGTGGGGGCAGTAGGGATGGTGTTGAAGACTGTAGGGAAGATAGAAGTGTACTTGACGATGGCGGTGGTGATGGAAGTGTTGGCGGTGGCGACAGAGGTGTGGTTACTGTTTATAGAAGGGACCATCTGAAAAAATAGGGCGATGTTGCAATCATCAAAGATGCCAAAATACAGAAAGGTTTTTATATTCTGTAGAATGGAAACATCTGATGGAAAGGGAAGTTCTTTGTTTTGAGAGGAATTTCATGCGAGGAATTAGAAGACGGAAAAATGAATAAATTCTCAGGAATCAGTTGCGGCACGCGCGCACACACACATACACACACTCACACACACACACACACTCAGAAGACACATGCTCGCACACACGTATATCCATCTAGTATGTATATACGTGTATATATATATATATATATATATATATATATATAT
>NC_069001.1:17864437-17865339 GCF_001194135.2 Octopus bimaculoides | reverse complement strand
TTGACTGCTATTTCTAAATGTTCAGTATGTTGGTGAAGCAACTCATGCTAATCCCTGTATATTTATGATATATATATATATATAATATGTGACAATTAGTTGGTTGTCATAGATAAATTCCTCTATTTTATATAATATCAAAGTCTCACTCTTCTTTTGTTGTCATATTATTGTTATTATTATTATTATTATTATTATTATTATTATTATTATTATTATTATTATTATTAATAATAATAACAACAACAATAATAATAATAATAATAATAATAATAATAATAATAATAATAATAATAATTGTTCTATGTTTTGATCAACAAAGAAATTGACTACCATCGGTTATTATTTTTTTTCACACACACACATGCACGCATACACACATATATACACACACACATATACACACATATATACACACACATAACACACATATAATGCATATATATATATATATGTGTGTATAACAATGATAATAGTATTAGGGATAAAAATCCAAATTTACAGGTAAAAACTCAATTTAATTTAATTTATCAAAAAATTAAAACTAAATTATTAAGTTTCACAGTATATAATATATAAATATATAATTTAGAGAAAAGAACCAAAGTTCATAAACTCATACATAAGAATCCACGGTCACACAAAGAAAAAATTTAGTAAGTAAATAACACTAAAAAGAAATATAAAATACAAAGTAATAATTATTAAAATAATAGTTTAATTAATAAAATATTATTTGAATAATTATTACTTTGTATTTTATTATAGTTCTTTCTAGTGTATTTACTTAATAAATTTTTGATGTGACAGTGGATTCTTATGGATGAGTTCAGGAACTGTGGTTCTTTTCTCTAAATTGTATATATATATCTATATATATATATATATTTAAATGAACAGAT
>NC_069001.1:17862795-17864166 GCF_001194135.2 Octopus bimaculoides | reverse complement strand
TTAATATTTATTGCCAAACTAACGTGGCAGTCCTTTTCTATTTTTGAAAATCAGTGAATGTGTTTCACTGAATATATATAAATAAAACCTTCGAACAGACGGTCAACAGTGACGCCTGCTGGACTCGGCTGCTCCACATTGATAAGGGGTAAATGCCCCGAAACCGGTCTGTGGATGCCAAGCCAGCAAAGGGAAGTAGATGACCTCCCCTGTTCGAAGGTGTTATGAACGCAGATTTGTGTGTCATATAGCTAGCTAGAGGCGATCGCCTCTCGGAGCTAATCAACGGCAGCATTCTTCCTATTTCTCTGGACTGCCATATTAGTTACTTGTATATTATTTTGCTTTGAAGGCGTGGTAACTTTGCAGAATGCTTGAGGAAGCTGAGCTGCTGGAATTTCAGCAATTAGTGATTTTAAGAAAGAGTAAATTAGGAAAATGTTTTTACGTATGTCTGTGTTTTTGTGTTGATATTTTTTAGGTATTTAAATTTATTGTTGGTGATTGGAGTAAGCCAGAGCCAGGTATCTTTTTTAACATGAAACTTAAGTTGTTGGAAAGATTATAAAATACATTATCTAAAATATCGTTAACTCTCAAATGTATTGAGTGCTTAAGTAGCTGATCCCATGGACCATATTCCACCCATAAAGCATGGACCAATCTGAGGCTATGATTGAAAACATTTATCCAAGGTGCCGCATCGTGGAATCGAACTGTGGCTCATGTAGTTTACGAAGCGGACTTCTTGACCTCAACGACCGCCATGCCTTCACCCATTTGCAATTGTAATCTGAAACAGTGTGTGACATAGATATTCCATTGCAACTTTTGTAGACGCAAAACATAAAGCCTTAGAAAACAAATTTATTACAGCCAAACTAATACAATGCAAATATATGTATAAATGTATCTTTGAGAAAATGGTGTCGATAAATACTTGGCACTGAAAGGGGAATCAGTTTCTTTAAGATTTCGTAAAGAAAAAAAAAAAAAAACAGAAACAAAATGTTTCCAAACAAGTTTTTTCCAAATTTAATCTTTTGTTGTCAAGGAAAAGAAATAAGACAATATAGCATTTCTCAGAGAGACGCTTTTCTTATGTATGTATGTATGTATGTATGTATGTATGTATAAGTGTGCATGTATATATAACTATGTATGTATAAATATATATATGCTTGTATATTTGTGTTTGCGTGCACACACACACACACACACACACACACATCCACACCCACACACAAGCATATAATCAATCTGATTATATGCGGTCACCCACTGTCACCGTTTCACCATTGTCCTGCTAATAATACACACCCTTTATTCCTGTCAGTATTGTGTTGTTAATAAAGCTGGTTCCTACACCAA
>NC_069001.1:17860284-17862695 GCF_001194135.2 Octopus bimaculoides | reverse complement strand
GCCCTAGGAATGATAGCAAAAGGGGCTGATTCCTACCTAGCTCAGATACCGGGAAACCCCAAAAATGGCAGAAATTTAAAAGATAGTGCTCATGGGAACTGCCCATATCCTACGTAAAATACTGACTATGTAATTTCAAATTTTAAAACAAACATCATTTTCTTAAGTTTTCTTAAACATTCTCTAGAACAATACTATGTGCAAAGTCAAATATATGATACCCTAGGCAAAACACCAACATGAACTTCTAACTTGTTGTCTCTTGAGGTCTCTGGATGAGGCTTGGAGTCAACTTGTACAAATACAAAATAAAAGTCAAACATATAATAATAATAATAATAATAATAATAATAATAATAATAATAATAATAATAATAATTGTTCTATGTTTGATCCCCTCAGTTTAGTATGAAGGAAGGCAAAGGCAGGGTATCAGTCCAGAAATAATAAGGGAAAAATTAACCATTTGCTCTACATGGATGATCTAAAGCTTTTTAGTAAGAATGAAAAAGAGACAGATTCCTTAATACAGACTGTAAGGTATGGAATGTGGCGTAGATAAGTGTGCAATATTAGTCAATAGAAGGGGACAGGTAGTCAACAGTGAAGGCATTCAATTACCAGATTGCTAGACATTGAAATCATTGAAAGGAGGAGAGAGTTATAATTATCTAGGAGTATTAGAATCTGACAAAGTACTAACTACAGAAATGAAAACGAAAATTGAGAAGGAGTACATCAAAAGGATGAGGAAGCTAATGAAGTCAAAATTAAATGGCCCGAATCTAGTGAAGGCTATAAATACTTGGGTAGTATCATTACTTAGATACTCAGCAGCTTTTGTAGATTTGGGAAAAAACTGAATTAGCAAAGCTAAATAGAAGAACTAGGAAGGAATTCAATATGAATGGAGAACTCCACCCAAGGGCAGGAGTAGTAAAATTATACTTACCTAGGAATGAAGGTGGAAGAGGGTTAATATAAGTGGAAGACTGCATGGAGTTAGCTAGAGTAGGTATAGACTCCTATGCAGGTAATAGTGAAGAAAGTTTATTAAAAGCTGCTAGAGTCACAGCAAAACACCAAACGAACTTAAAAACCAGAAAAAAGAACAGAAATTATCTGAATGGCAGGAGGAGGCGTTGCATGGTAGATTCCCAAAGACAATTTCAGCAAATAGTAGTAGTGAGACATGGTTATGGCCGCAGAAGAGAAAGCCGAAGAGGGAAACAGAAAGCTTGTTAGTAGCTGCACAAGATCAAGCATTAAGGACTAATTGGATAAAAGCCAAAATAGACAAAACCAAGTAAATTCTCAAAGTAGATCATGTAAATCAAAAGAGGAAAGCGTTACTCATATAGTAAGTGAATGTAGCATGCTGGCACAAAAAGAATAGAAGAAAAGAGATGACAAACTAGGGAGAGCAATCCACTGGGAGCTTTGTAAAAAGCTAGGATCTGAACATACTGATAAATAGTATGAACATGAAGCTAGTAAAGTACTAGATAGTAAGAAGTACAAGATGTTGTGGAACTTTAACATTCAGACTGACAGAGTAATAGAAGCTAGAAAGCCTGATCTGGTAGTAGTAGTAGATAAAGAGAATAGAAAGTGCCAGATAGTTGACTTTACAGTACCAAATGATGAAGACATTAATATGAGAAGTATAGAAAAAATAGCAAAGTACCAGGCCCTAGCTATTGAATTACACACTATGGAAAGTGCGGGTAAAATGTATCCCAGTAGTTATAGGTGCATTGGGAGCTATCCCTAAAGATCTGAATAGCGAAATAGGGATAATACCCAGTTTAGTACAGCTGCAGAAAACAGTGTTATTAGGGACAGCTCGGATACTTAGAAGGGTTCTTAGAATCTAAGGCAACTTGTTGTAGCCCGATGTTAGGAGTTTTTCTTTTCCAACAGTCTAAACTGTTGAGTGTATATGAATAATAATAATAATAATAATAATAATAATAATAATAATAATAATAATAATAATAATAACAACAACAATAATAATATTAATAATAGTAGTAGTAGTTGTAGTAATAGCAACAGTAGTAGTAGTAGTTGTAGTAGTAGTAGTTGTAGTAGTAGTAGTTGTAGTAGTAGCAGCAGTAGAAGTAGTTGTAGTCGTAGCTGCAGCAGCAGGAATTGCTGCTGCTGTAGTAGTAGTAGTAGTAGTAGTAGTAAATGAGGTATTCGTGGCTTTTGGCCAATTCTTGTTTTATAATTTTTCAAAATATGCAATGGCAGCTATGTCATTTGGCTGAGAGTGAGAGAAAGAGAAAGAAAAAGAGAAAGAGAGAGAGAGAGAGGGGAGGAAAGAAAGAGAGCGATGGGGAAAGAAAAAGAGAGAGTGAGAGCAAGAGAGAGAGAGAGAGAGAGAGAGAGAGAGAGAGAGAGAGAGA
>NC_069001.1:17855853-17857709 GCF_001194135.2 Octopus bimaculoides | reverse complement strand
ATTTCATTCTCCAACAGCTGTTGGCATTCACCAAGGCCCAGTTAGGTCCACAATGGAGAACTGTTTCCACATCTGGGTTGATGTTGCTAAAAACGAAGTCAGATATTCTGGATCACATCTAAAGATTGTCATTCAGCTGATTGTCATTAACTCACTAACGAACGCATTCCAACCTTTCACCCAGAGACGTACTCTTCTCTCTGTATCTCTGTCTATAACTACAGTAATGGCCTCTGTTCCTCGGAGATGGTTGAGTTGATACCTCTTAGGTATCCCAATCCACTCATCTTTCGTCACTCACGATGCATCCAAACCCTTCGCCTCCTGCACTAATCATTATGCTCAGTCTTTCCTCCCAGAACATCCCCCTCTGGAATCTTCTTCCCGTTCATGTCTTTCCTGCAGGCATTGACCATAAATGGCATCAAGGTTACCAGTCTTGGACAAAATGCCTTGTAATAACTGTTCTTTTTCTTAATGTTCTTTAGTTCAAATTTCACCGATGTTAGTTTTGCATTTCATATTAATTAGATTTTATTGACCTCTCGGTCAATAAAATCTAATTAATACAGATCAGTTGATTAGTAGGAGTCATAGAGTGTCTTGTGATATTTGATCTTCTTCCTAACGTTTAAAGTGCCCAGACAAGTGTGGTAAACTTACCTGTATGCAGTCGACAAAATGGCGCCTTGTAAACACAAAACCCCCACACGCCTGCACAAAAGCAATGGGAAACCACTTTTGTGTTCTTCCATGAAAATTTTCCCACGACAAGCACAAATTGTATGTAAAAGAAATCATGAAATGTGTGAAATATCGTTCGCCCTTGGATGGTGCTGAGAGAAAGAAGTGGTTGTTAATGTTATGGTAAGGTGGTGAGCACGCCAGGCAAAATGCTTAGCGGTATTTCATCCGTCGAAGTCGACTTTACCGTTCAGCCTTTCGGGATCGATAAGATAAGTACCAGTTGAGTAATAGAGTCGATGTAATAGACTTAACCTTCCCCGAACTTGCTGGTTTTGTGGCAAAATTTGAAACCAATATTATGGTGAGCTGACAAAATCGTTGACACACCTGACGAAATGTTTAGCGGTATTTCTGAGTTCAAATTCCACCGAAGTCGACTTTGCTTTTCATTCCTTCGGGGTCGATAAAATAAGTACTAGGTCGATGTAATCAACTAGCATCTCCCACCACAAAAAATTAAAGCCCTGTGTCTATAGTTGAAAGAATATATCACACATACACATATATAATCCGGTAAAAAAAACCCCCAACATACATTGAATATTTGCGATCGATAAAGTTTACAACACTAGCGCTGTTTTTTTATTCGTTATTGAATTTTATCCTACATGTGCATCGACGTGGCAGATTAGCAAATAATTCTTACGCTATTTGTATCTGCGATTATTCGGTAAGCGGTGTCGAATTTTACAATTTGTAAGTAATAATAATAATAATAACTTTTTATAAGTTTAAAGCTAATAAGCGATCACTCCTGGTGAAAGCTCACCCTTAGCAAACTATGACCACGTCCAAAAGACTAGCCCCTTGTGTTCAGAGCAAAAGGGTATTTCATTCTCCAACAGCTGTTGGCATTCACCAAGGCCCAGTTAGGTCCACAATGGAGAACTGTTTCCACATCTGGGTTGATGTTGCTAAAAACGAAGTCAGATATTCTGGATCACATCTAAAGATTGTCATTCAGCTGATTGTCATTAACTCACTAACGAACGCATTCCAACCTTTCACCCAGAGACGTACTCTTCTCTCTGTATCTCTGTCTATAACTACAGTAATGGCCTCTGTTCCTCGGAGATGGTTGAGTTGATACCTCTTAGGTATCCCAATCC
>NC_069001.1:17854201-17855121 GCF_001194135.2 Octopus bimaculoides | reverse complement strand
TGATGATGGTGGTGGTGATGGTGATTGGATAGCGAAAAGTGTATTTTTAAAAAAATTGAGCTAAATTTTTTATATCACCTATCACTTAACGCATGCGCATGAGTGCAATTCCGTGAAATATTCACGCTTATTTACGTGGCAGATATATGCAATTTAACTAAAGGTTGTATCATATGTATGGCGATATTTTTTTCTTGTTTATGAGAAAAATGGAAAGATAAGAGTGAATACTTATTTTATGAGCTGTGTATTAAGTGTATAAAATTGTGCATAAAGTATAAATAAAGTGTATTAAGTAATAATCGTATTTCAATTTCTTTCACTTTGCAATGAATAGCAGGAGATTTGATCAAAAATGACTGGAAAGCACGGAGTGAGAGAACAAAAAGGGGAGGGGAAGGTCTTTGTGAATATAGGCTGGGGTCATTTGCTATGTTAACTGTAAATAAATAAATGAATATATTGTGGAACCCTGTATATCCATTTAAACAGAGCCAAAGAAAAATAAAGGGAAATAATGCCAGGAGGACAAAAAAAGGAAATTTAGGAGTAAGTAGGAATTTGTTAGAAGAGAGGGAGAAAGAGAAGGAGGAGAGAGATAATGCTTCTGGTCAATAGGGGAACATAATAGTCCTAGGTAAGTTGGTAGTTTATCACTTAACACTAAAACTGTACAAACGCATATTAGTGTGCATGCATATATAGCAACGCCAGTTGCTAACCGCGAACTATAAAATAACTTTTTTCAGCCTAACGAAATCCGATACGCGAAACAATTACAACATTTTACGCCAATAAACCATTATTGATCCTGAAAGTTGTTTTTTTTTATACCTTCTACGAGCTGCTCGAAGCTTACCGATATAGATATATATAGGTAAGAATATATATATATATATATATATATATATCTATATATA
>NC_069001.1:17852608-17853989 GCF_001194135.2 Octopus bimaculoides | reverse complement strand
ACACATACAACGCAGAGTAGATAAAAGAAACTGAAGAAACTATAGTAAGGTTGCTATTGCAACGGTTACTAATCGGTGCAATTGAAACATGTGTTGGTCTATGTAAGGCCGTTTATAAAAAGAAGAATTAAATGTAATGCTATGCAACTTCGTAGTAATACTTACTAATATTGTTAATATTCATACTTCAGGAAATCTATGTGGTTAAGGAAAGATATTCAGAATTATTCAACCGAATATTCCTCTAATTTCTGGTCTTATAGGAACTTCATTGGATTTCTATGTTAACTGTTGAATAACATATTTTGAATACCTAACTGAGAGCAAACCGGTAATCGTTTTGGGTTAATCCCTTGCTATTTACACACACATATTTACATATAGATATCCACGTACATATACATGCACATACACACACATCCGGGTGTTCGATGTAGGCTGTTCATTACTGTGTTGGGGTACTCCGTGTAGGCTGTGATGGTGTTGGGTTGTTTGTAATGGGTGAATGCGCATATTTGGTGTGTGTTAGCTATAGTTGTGAAGATGGTGGGTTGTTTCTACTGTTATGGGTGGATGTGTATTCGGTGGCGTGGGATTCTCTGCGCATGTTAGTTATGATTGTGAGGGTGCTGCAGTGTTTCTACTGTAATGGGTGAATGTGGATTTCTTGGCATGTATGCAACGTGCAATCCTTTCGGATAATTTGTTAATGAGTCTTTCTCTAGTTAATAAAATAGACAAAGTATCATCAGAGCACAACCCACACATTCTGACATATAAATACACACACACACGCACGCACACACACACACACACACACACACACACACACACACACACACACACACACACACACACACACACACACACACACACACACGTATACATATACATACATACCTATATACAGAGAATAGGAATAGTTTAGGCCACTGGTACGCTGTGTGAGTGTTCCAACTGTTAAGCTACTAGGATCCAAGTTCACACCGGGGGATGGAGTTGGGAATCCGTAGCCTACTTGCAAGTCAGCGGGTATAAATTAAAGGAAGGAAAAACAAAAAAATCAAGGCAGGACAAGCTCATCAGATCATTTAAATTATTTTAATGGAAAATCGAAGTAAGCAAAAGTTAATAATACTCTCCTTCCCCCCCTCTCTCTCTCTATATATATGGGAGAATTTACGAAAAAACAACAGACGAAGACAGGTGGTGTAAACAAAAAATGGATGTATTAGTATAACGCTCGGGAGTAGAGAAAGTCTTTAACGTTTCGAGCCTACGCTCTTCAACAGAAAGGAACACAGAAAGAAACAAGGAGAGAAAAAAAATATAAATGTAGTGGTCAGTAATCTATTATATATATTAGTGCAATGTCGTATTT
>NC_069001.1:17847219-17852252 GCF_001194135.2 Octopus bimaculoides | reverse complement strand
TATATATATATATATTTATGTATGTATGTATGTATGTATGTATGTATGTATGTATGTATGTATGTATATATGTATGTATGTATGTACGTGTGTGTGTGTGTGGTATATGAGTAGGTGGGCGTAAGTATACATTCACACACACACACATACACACACACACGCACCGGTATATGGGATTCCATTATTTTTCTTTGCTGTCAATTTTCTGAAGATCTCAACATTGAAACCAGTAAGCCGCACCACTGCACCTTACCACACCACCCTGCCTCGCCGTGGAAATTCATACATAGCAACAATAATTAAACATAAAAAAGCATATACTCACATAAATACTTATATATGTGTATGTATGTGTGCGTGTGTAATACAAATTGCTCAACAACACTGAAGTCAGTATGTTAATTATGATACAAAAGAGTCGAGTTGTGTTTTTATTGCCATTGTTGACTTCTTTCAGTATACAAAAACCAAGAGTTCCAGGTTCGTATTCAACACGCTATTGTTCATTGTTTACATAATTTAGGTTTTTCCCCCACCCTTTCTTTAGGGGTTAGGGGTTGAGAGGGAAGGGTTCTCTTGCGGTTTTTAAAATCTTTCTATGCTCTCAATTTCTTTATTTTTTTTGTTTTGATTACTTTCAAACAAGTTCCTTTTACATTAACTCCTGGCTATTGTTTCTAAGTATGTACGTACGTATGTATATATGTATGTATGTATGTATGTATGTATGTATGTATGTATGAATGCATGCATGTATGTATGTATGTATGTATGTATGTATGTATGTACGGGGGTATGTATGTATATATGCACGAACGTATGTCTGTATGTGTGTGTGTATGTATGTGTGTGTCTATGTATGCGTATGTATGTATGTATGTATGTGTGTATGTAGTGTGTGCGTGTTGTATGCGAAAGAGTGGAAGGAGAAATAGACAAACATGAATACAAAACTATTCCAGTATTTTTTGTTTTACAAAATTACAAACAACTTGGCCCTATTCTCACGGCTTTTGCATGTCAACCCGTTTGGCAACCTTTTACGATGCCCCAGAGGTATTATACAAAGGGGTGAGGGTGTAGTCTGGTGAGTGTAGACTGTTCGTTTACCTTCAGTATCTTACAGCCATATCTCTCACAGTGAAGGGGCGCACCTATGAAGTTGTAAAAGCGATGGACAATGTTTACATGTTTAAAAAAATTTGGATGATTCTTTAAAAAACTTTTATCATCTTGTCAACCTAAACAAACGTTTATCTTTTATCTTGTTTCAGTAACTGGACTGCGGCCATGCTGGGGCAACGCTTTGAAGGGTTTAATTGAACAAATCGATCCAAGAACTTATTTTGCTTTTAAAGTCTGCTAGTTATCTGTCAGTCTTCTTTGCTGAACAGCTAATTTATGGGGACGCAAAGAAACCAACACCGGTTGTCTAGCGGTGGCGGGGGATAAACACAAAAACACATATAGATACCCCAGATATAAACAATCTATTCAGGGAAATATTTGACAAAATTAGACAAAATTACAAGAAAGGATTGTTTTAAGATCCATTAACTTGGAAGCTAAGAAAATTATGAATGATTATGATCTTGATGATGAAACATTAAAAGATTATAACGAGAATTTCTTTTCTAACCCTGCTGGAAATAACTGTCAAAACTCATATTTATATCGCCAAAATGCACTGATAATAACTACAGAAATCAAACGTCTGAAGGCAAACGGACTAAGACAATCTCTCGGTATACATTCAAGTATTTGGGCTCACGTGGACAGGTTTCTGGACTGGTATTACAGCCTCACCTTCCTCAGCACGCCTTACTATGATGGAGAGGTCGTTTGCTTTCAGACGGTTGATTTCTGTAGTTATTATCAGTGTATTCTGACGATTTAAATAAGAGTTTTGACTGTTATTTCCAGCAGGTAGACATACCTTGTATGTCCTTCGATTAATTCTTAATCCTTCAGCTATTTAATGCTTTTTGGGGTCCTGCAATCGCCTATATCATTGATTCTGTTATTATCATTTTTAACATCTTCGCAAATATTTTTCCCCCTGAATTATTTGCTCCGTATTGAAATATATATATATATATATATATGTATACAAACAGGATGCGGACGGTATTTGAGGACAGATTTATGTTTTTAAAAAATGCTTATATGATAACAGAATAAAAGTGTATTTTTATAAAAATAATATAAACATAAAGCTAAATTATCAATTTAATAATTTAATTCAATAAAATCACCATAGGCATTAATAACCGCCTCCACGCGGGATCGAAATCGTTTACAAGCTCGGATTAAGTGGTCCTTGTTCATATCGGCTTTCAAAGAATCTTTGGTGTCATGGGTGTTCATTGACACTTTTCTCAACGATGCTCTCTATATAGTAGTTTAGTGGATTGAGATCTGGAGAATTAGTAGGCCAAATGTTAGAGGTTATGTGATCATGCAAATTGTCGGCCATCCATACTTGTGTCATTTGAGCCTTGTGTGATGGTGCAGAATCTTGTTGAAAGACATAAGGCCTTCCATTCCGTACACTGTTGATCCAAGGCTTAACAACTTTATCCAGAACCTTAATATACGCAGTGGCATTCACCCTAAGGCCTTGTGGAAAAAAGCGAGGCGGCATCAAATGTCCTTCATTGCTAACAACACCCAAAACCATGACACTTGCAGGAAATTTTGGAACCTCACATAGCCATCTGTCATTTCTTCTGTTAGTTTTCTGGTCCTGGTCAAAGTTTTTCTCATCTGAGAAAAATCAAATCACACCAGCTTCTGATGGATTTTAAAGTTTTTTCAAAAGTCTTTTGGATCTGATTAAACGGCTTTCTTTTATTTTTTTCTGACATGAATTGACCTCTCCTCATCACGTAAAATTTGTATCTGATATCTTCATGCACAACACTTCTGATTGCTTTTTGTGACACAGGAAAATTTTTTGCAATTGACCTCATTGATTTTCCTGGATTGTCTTCAATGTTTCGCTTAACTCCCTTAATAAATTCAGGTGTCTTTATAGAATCAGAGCGTTTGGAATTTTTTTACGTTTTGATATAGGTAATACGTTTCCATCTTCTTTCTCTAACTCACACTGACTCTTGTGAACATAAGATCTTGCAAATTTCAGAAAACGAGAAATTTCTAAATCACCCTGCTTAGCCTTCAAAACCACAATCACAACATGCCTTTTAATTTCATTAGCAAGCATAGGGCCTGTCATTGCTATTTTCTGAAATAGAAGTTCAATAAAAATTAGTCAAATAAAATAAAGACTAAAAGTGCATGTGTCCTCAAATACCGTCCGCACCCTGTGTTCTATACACACACATACAAACACATATATATGCATATGTAAGTATCTCTCTATATATATTTGAATTCATATGCATGTTACCTAATGGATCGTTAATTAATTAAGAAATATAAATTAATACATAAATAAATTGATAAGAAATCAAATAAATTAATAGATAATGTAATATGTGTGTGTGGGTGGTGGGGTGGGTGTATATATATATATATATATATATATATATATATATGTGTGTGTGTGTGTGTGTGTGTGTGTGTGTGTGTGTGTGTGTGTGTAAAACTAAGTAAATTTTTGATAATTTATTTATTTATTATGTATGAATTAGTATAGGTAATAAATAATCGCAATTTCATAAAATTGTTTAATATCGGCATATTTAGAATAAACTTTTCAATGAATAAATAGTTGATTAAAGGTTATTTTAATGACTTTCGTTAATTTATATTATCATAATAATATAATTATGTTATTATAACGTATATTTACGGGTTTCATTTTTTTCGAAAGTTATTTTCTTAATAAATTTTTAATTTGATTTTTAATTTGATTGCAATTTTAGTATAGGTAATTATAAATAATTAATATAGTGTAATTTATAATATTATTCAGCGTTGGCCTAGGGAAGATAAAGTATTTTAATTATATTTTTGCTATTTAGCCATTCTTAATAAGGCGTCGTTTTTTGTGAGATTAACGAATCTTTCTGAATATTTTGTCTGAATAAAATATATATTTTTCCTAATAGTATGAAGAATAAAAGAAGATATTTCCTACTCCGCCATAAATTCTTAACATGTTATTTAGATTTTTTTCTATATATGAAATATAATGGGCAGAAAGATTTTTAGATTAGATTAGTATATATTAAAAGTGCACAAGAATATTTTTGACCGTTATACTAGTTTTAATTTATTTAATTTATTTGAATTTTTAAAATTATATTTTTAAATTATTGACGCTCACACTTACAAATATATTTAACGTAGTCTATTCTTATATGTAACAATCCTTTCTTGTAATTTTGTCTAATTTTGTCTAATTTTGTCAAATATTTTCCTGAATAGATTCATACCCATAAATATGAATTTTTTTATAAATTCATTATTGAATATGAATCGAAATAATTTGTAGGATTAATATTTGTATTTCTATTCATATATTATATTATATTTATTGTAATATAATATTACGATAATAAATTATATTTAAAATATGTCAATCGTAAATCTCCATTTTCTTTTAATTTTTGTATATTGAATATACACTCCTTTTGGGTTGCGAAATGTTTTTCTCTACTATATTGGGTAGTCACTGAAAAACCAGTGGAAAATTGGATGTTTTTTCCATCCCTATAAAGGAAACTGTTTTCCTTTGTATTGAATATGTATATACATACATACATACATACATATATATATACTAGCAGACGCCCATGCATACCGACCTCCCCTCTCCACACCACCAATATTATCCAAGGGAAAGGCAAAAGACGACACGGCTTGGCACCAGTGACGTCGCAATTCATTTCTACAGCTGAGTGAACTGGATCAACGCGAAATAAAATGTCTTGCTTAAGAACACAACACGCAGCCTGGTCCGCGATTCGAACTCACAACCTCACGATCGTAAGCTCGATGCTCTAACCAGTGGGCCATGCACCTTCACGCATGCATATATATATATATATATATATATATATATA
>NC_069001.1:17846417-17847097 GCF_001194135.2 Octopus bimaculoides | reverse complement strand
GAGGAAGAAATAACACGGAGACCATACGTGGGTAGTGGAACTAACTTTTTTCTTTTTACATGATCAAAACATTACATCATCAATACATTGCATAACAATTCAAATAACATTTAGCAATAAAGTTCTAAGCACGTGTAACAATAGAAAGGTTTTCATATATCAAGTCGAATTAAAAGTTCTTTCACTTCGTTGTTTTTCTTTTCCATTAACAACATGTCACAAAGTTCTTTCTTTTCTTTTCAGTTAACATCACACAAAAGTTAACAGTTCTTTTCTTCTTTTAAAACATGTATCGACGAAGTACATTTTAAAGAATATTTAAACAAACCTTCACCGCACGAATTCCCTTTCTTTCAGAACTCCTACTATAATCCACAAAGTAGTGACCAACTGACTACTACAATCTCTTGGCTTCCACAACAGTTCCATCTCTGTCTCTCTCTCTCATTGCCTCAGTCTCTATCGGTTGACTGGTACTTTCTCCCCATAGCCTCTCTCTTTCTCAGCCTCTGACTGTCAGTCTCTCTGTTCATCTTGCTGACCCACTGGCTTTCACATCAACTGCTGTACATCTTCACTGGCTGACGTTCTTCATCCAACTACTGGACATCTTCACTGGCTGACGTTCTTCATCCAACTCCTGGACATCTTCACTGGCTAACCGACTGGCCAACTGCCTC
>NC_069001.1:17841372-17846373 GCF_001194135.2 Octopus bimaculoides | reverse complement strand
AATATCGCTGTCGTATTAATCACAAATACGGTAGCTTTACAGTGCTACCTTACCCCCTCCCAAAGCTGGGTCAGTTCAGTACAATTCCTCACTTGTTTTTCTGAACTTTTGGTGACCGGAAAGAGTCAACGATCACATCTACGCTAAAAATAGCTGTGGTTGTTGACAAGACAAAGGAAATGCCATTATCCTCAACAACCAGAATACGGTTTCAGACCCAGCTCGGGAGATAGGGATATAACATTAATTTGTTTTTCGGTGGTCGCATCACTACCCCTTCCCTAGTTCTTTGTCGTCCCGACAAAAGCAAACAACATTTTCCAAACTCCTAAATCGATTCTTTTGCACTTCTCCGGTTGACACACATCCAGTCACCGTGGCCTGTTTGCACTTTTTACTGTGCACTTCTTCTCCTGCACAATGCAACCGACTCTGCCGATGGTCCACTGCCTGACACAGTCCCACGATTTGTCCTTCACAAATCTTCTGTCCCACTGCAGAAGAGTTGGCTGCTACATCCAACACTTTATCAGCTCCTGCTTCCAAGGTTCGTCCGACCCTCACTCCAGCTTTCAACTTGCTTCGTCTGTCGGGCTCCACCAGCCCCAGACAGCCATCAATCGGGCTGCTCACACGACACTGGAGCAGCTTTTCCAACCTCGGTGGTATCACTGTCGTCCGTAGCGCTCTTACCTCGCTACCAGGCGTGGTCCGTCTTACCACCTTAACAGGGACCGATCTTCCCTGTACCGAAAGCTTCATTAACCGCAAGTCCAGATGACAAGCCATGGACGTTAAATAGTCCAACCCTAAAATGCACAGATCCTCCATTTCAACCACATAAACAGGAAGCACAACTTCTAGTCCAGCAACATCGATCCGGACATTAACTGGCCCTCTCATCTCAGTGCAATGTCCGGTCACTCCACACAACTGATGCGATGCCTCTGGCAGGTTTAGATCCTGAAACACATCGGACCTCACAAAAGTCTGTCCCGAGGCCGAATCAATTACTAGAGAACACGTCCGACCGTTAACTGTTCCGCTCACTCGTAGGCTGTCCATCACAGTCCTTGCATGCCGTCTCGAGTGTGGGGCTCCTTTGGAACGTCTGGTCGGTGGTTGCCCCTTAACACCAGCTCCTCTTAGTTTTTCCGACTCCTTATTTCTTGTTGGGCAGTCATAACTCATGTGTCCCTGTTTCTTGCAACACCAGCACTCGCCCTTGAAAACAGACCCTGCTCTATCGTTCTGTTTCTTCTCTCGCCGCCAACTATAGCAGTCCCGCCGCCTGTGTCCACTTCTCCCACAGTGCCAACAACACACACCAGTCATCTCTTCCTTCCGCTCACAAAGTTTTTGACTATTCCCAAGTCCTTCAACTTCACGGACTTTTACTCTCCTTGCCTTGAATCCAGAGCTATCACTCATCCGGAAATTTCCGGTGCTCGATTTCACATAGGACTCGAACTCCAGAGCCCTAGCCAGCGCCTCTTGTGGCTTCTTCCTAATCGGGACCACACCGCTACCTCGAACTCCAGGAGTTCCGCATCCAGACGTCGGAGTATCACGTGATGACGCAGCAACAGCAACTTCTTCAGGTTTAGCAACCTCAGGCTCGGCAGCACAAAATTTCTCAACGCGCTCCAGTCTCTTGTCCAGCCTTTCCATCTGCTGTTTACAACATGCGACATCACTGCTCAGTCCGCGTAACTCCGCCCTAAACTGTCGGTGATCCTCCTGCAACCTCTGTTGCTCTTTCCTGAGTTCAGCGAAGCTCTCCTTCTGTTCTTCCAGCATCCTCACAATCAAGGCCAGGGACACTTCCTCCCTCCTAGCCTGGCCCCTCGTACGTGCACCTTCCGAAGCCACAACGAACAACTAACTCACTGCAGCAATTAATCAATCCCACTTCTGACACCAGTTTGTTACGAACGCCCGCACGCGAAGCACCTCTACGAAGAGGAAACTCGCGCGCGCGCGAACGTCGACGCTCAGTGAGTCGGGATATCCGCCACGACTAAGCCCCGACCGGAGCACGTAACGAAGACAACAGGCAACAGGAGGAAGAAATAACACGGAGACCATACGTGGGTAGTGGAACTAACTTTTTTCTTTTTACATGATCAAAACATTACAAAGGAAATGCCATTATCCTCAACAACCAGAATACGGTTTCATACCCAGCTCGGAAGATAGGGATATAACATTAATTTGTTTTTCGGTGGTTGCATCAATATATATATATATATTTCGGCTTTTAGATGTTTAATCCGCGAGCCTCGTCAGTGCGAACTAGCTAGTAAAAACTGGATAATATTTTATTTTGTGCTTATGAATGCATTATTTCCGTTTCCTCGCCTACTGTTTTTCTCTGCTATTTTGGTGCTGTACCTTGGTTTAATTAAGACTTCAGCTCTTATTTCTAGCAGGCGCATGCTTTTAAACACCTTTACGTTTCGTGCAAATTTGTAATTCACAGATGACCTCAAGCTAGTCACAAAAACTGATGCGATCATTATGTTGCCAACTTACACCTCGCATTCTTTACGTTGCCAAGTGACACTACGCGTTCTTTACGTTGCCAACAAGCACCAAGCTTTCTTTACGTTGCCAACTGCCACAATGCGTTTTTTACGTTGCCATCAGACACTACACATACCTTACGTTGCCAACAGACACCACACGTTCTTTACGTTTCCCACTGAAATCACGCGTCTTTTCGTTGCCAAGTGACACTATACGTTCTTTACGTTGCCAACTGACGCCACGCGTTCTTTACGTTACCAACTGACAAACACTACGCGTTCTTTACGCTTCCAACTGATACCACGTGTGCTTTACGTTGCCACCTGACAGCGTGCGTTCTTTACGTTATCAACTGACACCTCTCGTTCTTTACGTTGCCAACAGACACTACGCGTTCTTTACGCTGCCAACGGATACCACGCGTCCTTTACGTTGCCACCTGACACTGCGTTCTTTACGTTACCAGCAGACACCTCGCGTTTTTTACGTTACCAGCAGACACCACACATTCTTTACGTTGCCAAAGGATACAACGCTTTTTTTACGTTGCCAAGTGAAACTACGCGTTCCTTACGTTGCCAACAAACACCAAGCGTTCCTTACATTGCCAACTGCCACAACGCGTTCTTTACGTTGCTAAGTGACTCTACACGTTCTTTAAATTGCCAACTGATGCCACGCATTCTTTACATTGCCATTAGACACCACACTTTCTTTACGTTTTCCACTGATACCACGCGTCTTTTACGTTGCCAACAGACACTACGCGTTCTTTATGCAGTCAACTCATACCACGCGTGCTTTACGTTGCCACCTGACACCGCACGTTCTTTACGTTACCATCAGACATCTCGCCTTCTTTACGTTGCCAACAAACTGCACGCGTTCTTTACGCTGCCAACTGATACCATGCGTTCTTTACGTTGCCACCTGTCACCGCGCGTTCTTTACGTTACCAACTGACACTACGGGTTCTTTACGTTGACAACAGACAGTACGCGTGCTTTACGTTGCCACCTGACACCGCGCGTTCTTTACGTTACCAACAAACACCACACATTCTTTACGTTGCCAACGATACCACGCTTCTTTTCCGTTGCCAAGTGACACTACGCGTTCTTTACGTTGCCAACAAGCACCAAGATTTCTTTACGTTACCAACTGCCACAACGCGTTCTTTACGTTGGCAATAGCCACAACGCGTTCTTTTCGTTGCCAACAGACACCACACGTTCTTTACGTTGCCAACCACACGTTCTTTACGTTTCCCACTGATACCACGCGTCTTTTACGTTGCCACCTGACACGGCGTTCTTTACGTTACTAGCTGACACCTCGCGTTTTTTACGTTACCAACAGACACCACACATTCTTTACGTTGTCAAGAGATACCACGTTTCTTTTACGTTGCCAACTGATACCACACGTTCTTTACATTGCCACCCGACACCTCGCGTTCTTTACGTTACCAACAAACACTACGCGTTCTTTACGTTTTCTACTGATACCACGCGTGCTTTACGTTGCCACCTGACAGCGCGCGTTCTTTACGTTACCAACTGACACCTCGCGTTCTTTACGTTGCCAACAGACGCTACGCATTCTTTACGTTGCCAAGAGATACCACGTTTCTTTTACATTGCCAAGTGACACTACACGTTATTTACGTTTCCAACAAACACCAAGCGTTCTTTACGTTGACAACAGACATCACACGTTCTTTACATTGCCAACAAACACTACGCATTCTTTACGCTGCCAACTGATACCACGCGTTCTTTACGTTACCAACAGACGCTACGGGTTGTTTACGCTGCCAACTGATACCACGCGTCCTTTACGTACGTAGTCACCTGACACCGCGCGTTCTTTACGTTACCAACTGACACCTCGCGTTTTCTACGTTACCAGCAGACACCACACATTCTTTACGTTGCCAAGAGATACCACACTACTTTTACGTTGCCAAGTGACACTACGCGTTTTTTACGTTGCCAACAAACACCAAGCGTTCTTTACATTGCCAACTGACACTACGCGACGTTTCCCACCGATACCACGCGTCTTTGACGTTGCCAACAGACACCGCGCTTTCTATACGTTGCCAACTGATACCACGCGCCCTTTAGTTGCCTACAGACACCAGACGTTCTTTACGCTGCCAACTGACACCAAACGTTGTTCATGTTACCACTTGACACCACGAGTTATCAAGCTCATTCATTTTGTTTATTAAGGTGGGGTACTCATTTAATCGCTCACTTAAGCCGATCCACCAAGTTATAAGACCGTAAGCAAAACAATGGTTGCAAAGTGGTGAGGGGACAAACATGAATACTCATACAATCGTCTGCACCAAAATGCAAACATACAAGCTTTCATGGAGTTTCAGTTTATCAAATTCTCTCAGAGCATTGGTCAGTTTTACGCTCATTCAAGCTCGGACGTTTATTCATATAAATGTATGTTCAC
>NC_069001.1:17839013-17841272 GCF_001194135.2 Octopus bimaculoides | reverse complement strand
GTTATAATAGTCCAAAGAGCCGAAATATTGCAACATGTAGATTAAAGGAAATGTGTAAGAAAGAAATATAACATTGATTTCTATTAATTTTAAAGCTAAATTAAACATGATGTGTTGGACTATACAAGAACACGTTCGCACAAACACACACACACACACACTCGCACACAAGAACAAGCACGCACACATAGACATACACACCCTCACACACAAGAACAAGCACCCACAACCCCGACACACACTCATACACACAGAAGTACACCCATTAACTGCCACACTATTGGGAGAAATACGGTACATATACAAAATCTTACAAGCATTGCCTTAAAAAGTACGAAACTAGAACTGAAAAATGCGCATGCTCAAGAGGTTTACAGGTCATAAGAAACCTTAAAAAGTATGGAACTAGCATTGTTGCTCAAACATATTGGAATCATTATATGTTGTACATTTTGTGGCATCATTTTAGCAGATGAAATTTGTTGAGTTCATCGAAATTAAGTTATATTAAAAATTAATTAAGTTAAAATGTCGTATATTCCATTTTAACAAAACAATGCGTTGAAATACTAATGTTATGTTTACGCAATAATTCAATCTATGAGTGATATTTTTTATAAATTTACAAGTAATCAATCAAAACTAATTTAGTAATAACTTGTTTAATTTGCATAACTACTCCATCAATATGTGTATCATAATGCGAATTATCTTTGCTTATAATTATTTCTGTTCCGTACTTTCGCTGTTATATAGCTACGACTTCATCATAAATCCAGTCTTTTTTTTTAATTATCATGGTAATTTGCATTCAATGTGAAATAAGTTTTTTTTTATATATATATATTTTGGCATGAAAAGTGTTATAATGAATTTACTTATTGGAAGTTAAAGATCATGTTTTGTACATTTTCAAATCTTTATATTAAGAACTCGGATTAATAATTATCGTGACATCGTAATTTACACACGAGTCTCTTTTCGTTTTAAGATGCCAAAGAATGTACAACATACAGCGATTCCAATATTTTTGAGCAACAATGCTATTGAAAGATGACATTAGCATTTGTATACAATTGTTTTGTTAAAATTGAGGATACGATAATTTAACTTATTTTCTAATATAACTTAATTTCGACGAACTAAACACATTTCTTGTAACAAAAAGGATGCCACAGAATGTACAACATATAGTGATTCCAATATTTTTGAGCAACAATGCTAGTCCCATACTTTTTAAGATTTATTATGACATTCTGTAACCCTTTTGAGCATGCGCATTTTTTCAATTCTAGTATATATATGTATATATCCATACACACACACACTCATACATACATACATACATACATACATACATACATACATGCATGTATGTAAGCATGCATACACACATACACATCCACACACATTCACACACATACATATGTATGTATGTATTTACTAGAACGTTACCCGTCATAAGACGGGTAACACTCACCACTCTAGTTAACTCCATAAATGATGTCCAATATTTCCATTTATAATTATCATAATTGTAATCCAGATGACATTCAGTGATATAATCTTTTCTACTCTAGGCACAAGATCCGAAATTTTTAGTGAGCAGACCAGTTGATTAGATCGACCCAAGTACGCAACTGGTACCTAATGTATTTCGACCCCGAAAGAATGAAAGGTAAAGTCGACCTCGACGGAATTTGAACACAGAAAGTAAAGACAGACGAAATACTGCTAAGTATTTCGCCCGGCGTGCTAACGATTCTGCCAGCTCGCCGCCTTACATTCACTGATATAATGATTACAAATGGTAATGGTGTCATCCATGTGTTTACCATAGATACACACACACAAGTGAAAGTATTACCGTGAAATTACTATGCAAGATATCATTAAAGCCGGTAATGCAGTCATAACAATACTACACCTCACTGGTTTTATTCGTGGAGTCTATCTTAGTATTTGTATTAATTTAATCATTATAATAACATACAACTAACTGAATGAGGAAGAACAGTTTCCATTCATATATGAGTAAATAGAAAATACACACAGACACGCACGCACGGACGCAAACACACAAACACACACACACACACACACACACACACACACAAACGCATAAATGAATTGCATCGTTTTCTTATATAGAACTAATATAATAATCATTAGAATAACATAAAACTCACTATTGTGGGATGGTTTCATTATTTACGTTACAAATCGCACAATTACAAACACACAAACACACACACACAC
>NC_069001.1:17837015-17838026 GCF_001194135.2 Octopus bimaculoides | reverse complement strand
CTTCTATCACAGTGTTAAAAAGAGAAAAGGAACTTTACGTAATATAATCCTAGATATGTTATCTTTTAGCTTTTATCTTTTCCTTGTTTCCTTGACTGTGGCTATATTGGAGCACTTCCTTGGAGGGTTTTAGTCGAACAAGTCGACCCCAGGTCTTATTTCTTAAAACGCGATATTTTTCACGAACCGCTAAGTTACGGGGGCCTAGACACCTCAACCATCGGTGGTGGAGAACAAACATATTCAAACACACACACGTATATAAGACGGGCTTCTTTCAGTTTCCGTCTACTAAATCCACTCATAAGGTTTTGGTCGGCCTGAGGCTATAGTAGAAGACACTTGCCCATTGTGCCATGCAGTGAGACTGAACCCAGAATCGTATAGGTGGAGAGCAAGCTCCTTACTACGCCTGTGCATATGTCTGGAAAAATACGAGGGGTTAACCAGCTAGAGAAGATGTCCTCTTGGGGTTAAATAATCGCAGTAAAGTACGTTCGAACGGAACAGCCATGTTGAAATGGCTACGAATATTCCACTTGTCAGTACAAATACTGCATTCATCTCTTAGAGAGATTTTAGAACTAGCATTTTTGCTTTTTGCAAAATCAACGACTGTGTGTCGCTTGAATTTATATATATTACGAGCAGAAGCGAGCTACAGCCATCTATAGAAGATGATGTGTCCATTACTGAAGAGAGAGAGACAGAAATAGCCCGAAACCAGGCTGGTATGCTGGTCCCGTGGCTAGAAGGTGGTAGGGACTCACCTCACACCCGCTCGCAATATATCGGATGCAGGTATGCATCGTTAACTAGCATGAGGATGTTAAAAAATCCTCTTAAGGTTAAAAAATCGCAGTAAAGTCCGTTCGAACGGAATAGCCATGTTGAAGTGGCTACGAACATTACTTTATATGTATACACACATCTGCATATGCATCTATATACATGTGTATATGCATATATATATTAATATTTATATATATATATATATATATATATATATAT
>NC_069001.1:17835604-17836379 GCF_001194135.2 Octopus bimaculoides | reverse complement strand
TATACCGATAAGTAATTATGCAGACAAAATTTACAATCGATAAATGTCTTAGAACAACCAGTCTCTCATCTGGGAAGGCCTTGAAATCAATGTTACCAACTGGGGACTATGTGAATCGCAGTGATAATAAAAAGACTCAAAGGAGGTCTGCAACGAAATAATTTTACTCAACACTTTGCAAGTGAATCAGTGGAGGCAAAGATGCGTCTCATTTTGACAATTTATGCACCACATTGCAGAAATCACAATGTAAGTATATCTGAAAGGATAGTCTTACACTGTTGTACCGTTGAATTACAAATAATGCTCATCTGTATGTTCAGGTGACCCTATAGCTTCCAATGGTACAACTGTATTCCTCTTTGCTTAGGAAAAATGACTAAATTGTGGGTGTGAAGTACCCACGAAGGAGTCTTTGTAACTTCTATGAAGAAGAAATTTTAGAAACATTGCTTTATTTATGTGTAATATGTATGGTTAAAATTTCATCAACATCAAAAATATATGAATTTTCATGGGGGTTATGGCCGTTATGCATAGGATATAATTTCCAAATTTCATAAAGATCCATTCAGTACTTTTGACGTAGTTTTGGATAAGAAAACAAATGACTAATGTGTGTGTTTGTGTGCATGTGTATGTGTGTGTGATGGGTGTATATATATGTATAGATATCTGTATGCATATATATATGTGTATATGTGAACATATTACATGTACATCTATATATATACATATGTATACATATACATGTATGCATATATATATATATATA
>NC_069001.1:17830936-17833436 GCF_001194135.2 Octopus bimaculoides | reverse complement strand
GTACGCTAATCAGCCCACGTCCACCTTTACACTTCTTCATGTAGAGCCTAAGTACGTTCGCCTTAGGCTGGAGGGAACCATTCATTATTATTGTCCTTTGAGTAGTGCGATCGGTGCATCATAAGATGGGTGCATTATAATGGACAACTGCAACAGTCCATAAGTTGATGGCAGTCACAAGGTTCCCTGAGTTGAGTTTTGACTTCAAGAGAAGTTTGAGGTCCTCAAAATATGCAGTGATAACCTTGTCTTTCATTTCTCTGTGCAAGATATTGTCTAGCTCCAAGATCCCAAGGTATTTGTACCCATCATCATCGGGGTCTTCCATTCGCTTTCCGTTTGGCAATTCTATGACCCTACAATTCGATCTTTTCCTTTATGGTTATTATTGTTGTTATTTATCGCAAGGCTACACCTGTTACGATCGCTCTGCGAGTTATCCGCATGTTTTCATTGTTGTAAGTCTATTTTCGTTTCCCTTTTGTTATATAGTGTGCCATTAACTTAAGCAGACCATAAGGGTCTGAGAAAAAGTTATTGTCCTCTGCCCTAAGGGGCGAAATTTCGAAAATAAGGTTTTGCCATTCTTTTTCACACAGAGCATGTGCAAATTCCACCACCCCACCACCAACTACCACCATTAACGCCAATGCAATTGCTGAAAATAACAAAAATGACAAACTTTGCCATAAAGGCTTCGCACCTGTAGTGAAGCAAACGCAAGAAAATATAAATCTAGTGAAAGATGATTTAAGAAATATAAAATCCATATTAGAAGAAAATGGAAGAAGAGTAACCCTTAACACGTCTGAAGCCATTGAACAGGTTACACTTAGAAAGACAATAATTTATAAAACAATTTTATAATAAAAGTGAAGATCCGCAGATTAGAACGAGCAACACAATCGCAAATCGAAAACTTGTCTACGTCCACCTACGTTGCAAGAGGGAAGAGATATTGTAATGTAGAGGAGAGATTTGCCACAGAGGAGTGACGGTTTGTTATTGCTATGCTTGTCTTGGTCGTGTTTCTTGTCATTTACAGTCTTTTCAAGGAAAAAGTTTACTGTGTTGTTCATACGAGTATTATCCTTTGTGCATTTTGACCTTGTGGTTTTGTTTGGTAAGGTGACATTTTCTTTTCAACAAATGTAGCTTGATTGCATAATTGTTTTGCTGGAAATTTTGAGAATGTTGGGTATTTCTCATCCCAATATTCCCTAGCCTCTCTGTAGAACTGGTATAGGTCTTGGTGTCTGTCTATCTGCACATGCGCACACACGTTTATGTATGTATGTATGTATGTATTATGCATATATGTATATATATGTACATATGTGTGTATATATGTGTGTATACATATATGCATACACACACACATAATACATACATACATACATACATACATATATACATAAATACATAAACGTGTGTGTATATGCAGATAGAGACACACTTAAATATAGATAGTGAGAAAGTGAGAGAGAGGTAGAGATAGAGAGGAAGAGGGAGAGAGAGAAAGAGAGAGGAAGTGTGAGATAGAAAGTCGGAGGGAGAGAGGAAGTTTGAAAAATAAACATCAATACCAAAATTCCACTTTACAGTTCTAAATTCTATATTTTAATTCAACGAATGTGTGTCAGATATTTCTCACACATATGCATACATACATACATACATACCTACATACAAATTTGACATCTATTTTTAGCGAAGCAGGTGCTTATGTAGTACCCTAGTATATATAAATATATTTATATATCTTATATATAATTATTAATTTTGCATATACGGCTTTTTAGGCTCGAGGCCATTAACGTTATTTTTAAGAATAATAATGTTCTCTTATATGTGTATATATATATATATACATACAATAAGATACTGTAATAGTGTATTAATATATTAAGATATATTAATGTTACGGGGACGTAAACACACCAACATCGGTTGTCAAGCGATGGAGGGGGACAAACACAGATAGACACACAAATACGCACACAAACACATATATATATACGACGGTCTTCTTTCAGTTTCCGTCTACCATTAGCAACTAAAACCAAAAAGGTAAAATTAATAAAATGAATGAGGGTGTAAAATAGCACCGGCAGTTGCTAGAAATGAGAGTCAAATCTTAACTCGAACAGCCACATGAAGAACTAACCTCAATGAGTTATACGGGAATTACGAGCGAGCAAGCTAAAACATGTTTCCTCGGTGAGATTAAACTCAGAAGAAAGTATTTGGACAAAACCTTATCACGTGATTTGGAAATTTGATCAATATGACCTTGTTTCTCATCAGAGACTTCCTCCACTACTCCGGGTTAAAGAGACAGCCTGCCTCCCAGTAGCCCACGAGGAAAATCCGTATATCTCATTGAGGTCAGTGTTTTATATGGCTGTTCGGGTTAAATTTTGCCTCTCGTTTCTAACAATTGCCAGTGCTATTTTGCACCCTCATTCATTGCGTGTGTGTGTGTGTGTGTGTGTGTGTG
>NC_069001.1:17827235-17830546 GCF_001194135.2 Octopus bimaculoides | reverse complement strand
ACACACACACACACACTCACACACATGTATACGACGGTCTTCTTTCAGTTTCTGTCTACCAAATCCACTCATAAGGCTTTGGTTACCCCGAGGCTATAGTAGAAGACATTTGCCCAAGGTGCCATGCAGTGGGACTGAACCCGGAACCATGTAGTTGGGAAGCAACTTCTTACCACACAGCCACACTGTGCATATATATATAAATATGTATAAGCACACAAATTTATATGTATGTGTATGTGTGTGTTTGTGTATATGTATCTATATATATATAGATATATATTATAGGTTGTTTCACATGAAATGTCGCATTTTTAATTACTTGTTATTTCAGTCATTTAAAAACTCAATTATGTATACCTTCCATTTAATTTTGACTCTGTTTCTTTCCCAACAATATTGGTATACAAAATTCGTACCAACAGACCTTACGAAAATTATAACAAGCAAACTACTTTGAGCGATTTTCTCGTATGTGTATAAACTGTGTCGCTCTACCGCAGAAGCTCTGCAAAATATCAAGCGGGACTTTGGGAATGGTTTTGTTGACATCAGAACTGTTCAGGGATGGTACCAAAGCTCTCGTTCAGGAGATGATAGCCTTGAAAATAAACCAAGGGGTAGGCCAAAATCAGTTATTCGGCATGATGGATTAAATGCTTTGGTTGAGCAAAATCCGAGAACAAAAGTTCGAAAACTTTCATCAGAACTCCAAGCATCTCGCACAACTGTTTTTGGACACCTGTAAAAAACTGGAAAAGTCAAGAAAACGGATAGATTTGTTCCACATCAACTGAACGAGATTAAAAAAAAATACAGACGCCTCGAAGTGGGCTCCTTATTGCTTTCTTGACTGGGAAAAGACCATTTTTGCATCAAATCATTACCTGTGATGAGAAATGGATACTCTTTGACAACAGCAGGAGAAAAGGACAGTGATTAGATGCAGGAGAGTCACCCAAACACCACTCAAACCCACCATTGCACCCTGAAAAATCAGTGATCACTGTATGGTGGTCTGCAAAGGGAGTTATTCATTATTAATTTTTGCAACAAAGAAAAACGGTAACAGCAACATCGTATTTCCAGGAAATTGCTTGTATGCATGAGTATTTGAAAAAGAAGCAACCCAGACCAGTGAACAGAGAGGGCCCAATTTTGCTCCACAACAAGCACGTCCTCACACTCCTCAAGCTACGGTCCAAAAGTTGCAAAGCCTGAATTATAAGATCTTGAAACATTTTCCCTCTTCCCCTGATATCTCTCCTACTGATCATCACTTATTTAAGCATTTTTTTGTTTTTCATAAGCAATAAAACATTCTTAAATAAAGAAGAGGTAATTGAAACATTCGGACAGTTTATCACAGCAAAAGATGAAATTTTTTTTAAAGATGGAATATATGACAAAGAAAAAATGTTGGGTAAACATTATAAATGAACATGGATCATACTTTGTTTAAATAAATCAATTCTCTAACAATTCTGAAACATTTTATTGTTACCTTTCAAATGCAATATTTAATGTGAAACAACCTAATATTTATATACACCCATAATATACGAACACATGCACACATACACTCAAACAGATAAACACACAAACACGCACACATACACACACACACACACACACAGATATATATATATACATATATATATACACATACACACAGATATAGATATACATACATACATATATATATATATATATACTCATAAATATATACTGCAGTCATACATATAGACACACACACACACACACACACACACACACACACCTGAAAGCATGTTGTGTATGCATGTATGTATACAAGTACATACAAGCGTATAAAAGTATATGTGTTCACACACATATACTGTGCATATACTTACGTATGTATATGTCACTATTCCTGTCTCTCCCCCACCCCCACTTGCACTTCCCTTTCTTCCCTCGCTCTTTCTCTCTCTCTCATCCTCTTTAATGATTCACATCAAGTACAAACATATGACTGCAAGATGACTGGCTGAGTAATGGTGACATTGGTGTGTGTGCTTGTGGGGGTGTAAGGAGGGGGTGTCATCTAAGGACAAACGGATGACTTTCATGAATCAAGAGTAAACCACCTCCACTAACACCACCACCACCAAACCAACACCATCGCCAACACCAACACCACCATCAACAATAACAACAAAACTCCACTATCACAGCCACTACCACCACCACTACTACCACCATTACTACAAGGAAGTTTCGTGACAGTCTCTTGACCACTGAGAAATGGTGAGAAACTTGCCCTCAAAACCACCCCGTCACATACCCACAAATACCCACCAATCTCATGCATACAGGAAAAAAGAGACTTGATAAGCAACAACACCATCAACACAAACGTAGGCGATTCTTCTCTGGATTTGATCCCAGTCAGTTACTACTAGAAAAAGAAAGAGACAAACAAGAAAAAGAGTTCAAATCCAGCCTTGTCCCCGAAAAGGGAGTGCCATTTGTATCAGGAAATTGCGACCGACAGATAGTATCAACAATGGAAATATACACTCCTTAATTTGACAAATAGATCAACAGCGATCAACACGGCGACCTCCTCCAAACACTGTTACACTAAATCAAGGGTTTTCAACTTGGGTCCATACGGACCCTCAGGGGCCATTTAAGATTTATGGGAGATCCATGCAACAAAATAGTGAACTTGGGATCCAAAATTGTATATTAAGGGCCCCTGAAAAAATTTTGTTTTAGATGTATGTATTGTTATGTATAGCAAGAAACAGTTAGGTTGTATTTTTTCTCTGACATTTTACACAGTTCAACCTACACAAGTGAATGGGTGAATGACAAAATAGGGATTTTGAAAGAAGTTTCTATAAAACTAGTTTATAAACACCAAATGGCTATAAGGCGTCCACCTGAATAAAATAGTAATTAAAGGGGTCCATAGATAAAAATGATTGAGAACCCCATGCACAAAGAGTTACAAAGTGTTTAACAGCCTAGAAAATTACGGACTCCATATACACAATCACTGCATGCATAAATCAGCAGCAGACTCTTTATTCGAGCGGACCCCGAGCATCTACCATGTGTATCTGTGAATTGAATAGGTACGGAGGTCCCTATATATATATGTGTGTGTGTGTGTGTGTGTGTGTGTGCCACTTCAAAAAACCCTCGATTCAATAACACCGTTTACAAACTCTATACTTGGAATGAACAATTTTAAATACTATTGGAACTTACTCACAAGGTACAAGAATGTATACCATTCTGCCTAAATAATGAATCTGAAGATACAATATCGCTCCATATCC
>NC_069001.1:17824915-17826854 GCF_001194135.2 Octopus bimaculoides | reverse complement strand
TCGATCAGGATGAGGACGCTGGACAGATATTTTTTTTTGTGTAGAATAGACGAGATGAAAAATTCCGATAAACTTTAAAGGTCCCTAGCTTAAGCAGAAAGGAATGGGACATCATCAATTCAGGAGTACACTTTGCAAGTAAGTCAGGGTTGTTATCTGGACGGGGAAGAGACAAAGAGAACGATAAACAGGCGCATGCGTGGCTGGGTGGTAAGATGTTTACTTCCCAACCAAATTCTTCCGGGCACCTGCGTGCCATCTTAGGCAAGTGTCTGCTACTATAGCCTCGGGCTGACCAAAGCCTTGTGAGGAGAAATGGTAGACGAAAATTGATGATGCCCGTTGTATGTGTGTGTGTATATATAAATATATATATGTATATGTATATATGTGTCTATGTGTGTGTCCCACCACTGCTTGACAACCGTGTTTGTGTGCTGATGTCCCCGTAACTTAGCGATTCGACATAGAATAAGTACAAGGCTTTAGAAAAGGAAGCAAATAATATGTACCATTGTCGATTCATTCGACTAAAAATACTTCAACGCAGAGCCCCAGCATGGTCGCAGTCTAATGACTGAAACAAGTAAAAGATAATCGATAAAAGATGTCCTTCGCATATATATTGCTGACTTGTGAAAATTACGGGAAGGATAAATGTGGTTGTCATAGATCCCATTGCGAATATTGTCTCGTCACCTTCCTTTGGCAAAGAAATAAAGGCTCCCCTCCCCCAGTCTTCTCTCTCAACTCTGTTCATTTCCTTCTGAAGAAAATGATCGGCATAACTTGACCGTTTATTTCTTTTATCGGTTAGTCTATCTTTCACTTTTCATCTCTTATCTTTTACTTATTTCAGTCATTAGACTGCCGCCATGCTGAGGCACTACCTTGAAGAATATTTAATCGAATCTACCCCAGTACTTTTTCCTTTTTAAGCCTGGTATTTATTCTATCGATCAGTTTGCTGAACCGCTATTTACAGGAGTGTAAACACACAAATACCGGGTGTCAAGCGCTGGTAGGACATACACACACACACACACACACACACACACACACACACACACACACACAGATATATATATATACATATACAAGCGAGTGTCTTGGACATGAAAGTGTTTCAATTGGTAAGTGTTTGAGAAGTAATGAAGAAATTTTTGATGGTTGTGGATTGCACTTACTTGATTGTATTGTCCATTAAAGTGTTTTTATTGTTTTTTATTTGTAACTGATGTATGATTGAATAGTTAACATTCATAACACATAGACATTTGAATTTATTCTTACAATCCAGCCGTCCTTTCACACGGAATTTCGTCGTTTTCTAAACCATGACCCTAAAGTGACTTTATATAGAAGGAAACTGTGATTATGTATATCAGAAAATATATACAAGTCGAAACAATTTGTTGGCCTTTTATAGTTTTTATAATTATTTATTTTATATGATATTATGTTTAGTTATATATTATATTCATAGTATTTAATGTAACGTTGTAATATAAATAAATTATTAGATTGTCAATAGCATAGCTCTATATTTAATTTATCTTTATAATTTAATTATACCAATATTTATATGGTATCCAACTGATGTACCAGTGAATTGGATGTTTAACGTTTAACACATCCCTTTGAAGGATTCTTTTCCTCAGTTTGTTACTTTATACTCATACGTGCATGCATATACACACTTATACACACACATATATTCACACACACACATACACACACGTACACGCACGCATATACACGCACGCTAAAATACACATACATCTACACATACATACATACATATTAATCTATGTACACTCATACGATTATATGTAACTACATATATGTATTTCAGTATCATGCATCTCAACATGTATGTATGGATTCCTACATGTAAATGAGAGAAAGGGGTGATTATAGATGGGTACTCCCGAGTGGA
>NC_069001.1:17823854-17824905 GCF_001194135.2 Octopus bimaculoides | reverse complement strand
GCATCTCAACATGTATGTATGGATTCCTACATGTAAATGAGAGAAAGGGGTGATTATAGATGGGTACTCCCGAGTGGAATCTGGGTGTTACTCCATTCGAATTTACGGTTGAGTGTGGGTTTTGTATTCCTGTATACACACAGCTTCGATGATTTGTCTCAGCATTGCATCAGTGGGATGTGTAGATAGGATGTCTAACCTAAGTCTCCCAAAGGACCCATTGTGGAAGTCCACAGCATGCTGATAGAAGATGGAGTTTGGTTTTTTTCTCAATGTAGTTGTCCAGCTGTTCTTTGAACCTATCATTGATGCTCCTAGAAGTTTTACCAATATATAACTCTGGGATAATCGCGCGAGTCCCTTCTTGGCACTTAATCTGGTATACAGTGGTTTTCCTTTTGCAGTTCCTGTGTAGGTTTGTAGAACATACAGCACAATTATTCCGACACGTGATTTTATCAAATGGATATGATAGATTTGATAGTCCTACCAGTCTTTTCTACAACATTGATTTTAAGGCCAGCTGTGCACAGGATTTTCTTAAATGCCTTACTTAATTCGTTCATAGGTGTAGAATCAACAAACATTACACTGAAACTTCTTTAAGATTATACGTATATATATATGTGTGTGTATACATGTTTATATGATTGTGTGTGCTTGTGCATATGCATAGATAGGTTTATATTTGCATGTATGTATCTAAGACATTGTATCCATTCACCGTTAGACGGTAGTGAGACCCCCGCCCCCGCCACACACACACACATATATACAACCTGCGATAAAGTAATAGTCATATATACAACTTGAACAGACACACACATCAGTACATAAACATATGTTCAAATGTACATACATATATACACACACGCAGACACGTCTACACACTTACATACCGAAATACTCACATACATACATAAGTACATAGATACATATGTACATACATATATACATACATACATGCGTATAGGCGTGCACGCATGCATACGCACATACACATATCCATACGTATATACTTACATGCACACATATACATACATACATACAT
>NC_069001.1:17823628-17823844 GCF_001194135.2 Octopus bimaculoides | reverse complement strand
TATATACAACCTGCGATAAAGTAATAGTCATATATACAACTTGAACAGACACACACATCAGTACATAAACATATGTTCAAATGTACATACATATATACACACACGCAGACACGTCTACACACTTACATACCGAAATACTCACATACATACATAAGTACATAGATACATATGTACATACATATATACATACATACATGCGTATAGGCGTGCACGCAT
>NC_069001.1:17818225-17820432 GCF_001194135.2 Octopus bimaculoides | reverse complement strand
TTTGGTTGATTAAAAATGTAATGGCAAGTATTTATTGACCTTTTTCTTTCCTTTAAAAATCGGCACGAACTTCCCGGACAATCCAATATATATCATTTTAAAAATCGTGTAGTAAATTAACAAACGAACATATACGAAATACACAGGCGGACAGGAAGCACAAAAGGTCACCAATTCCTCATCAATTATCGCCCCGAGAGTCAAGCGCAATTTCGGCTATTATCGATAATATTGCTGCCACTCTGGTGGCACTGGCAAGATACTTGCCAGGAATGGGACCAAAATATGACAAAACATAACAAAACGAGACGGGCTCGAGACGAGACCGTTAGTGGACGGACGAAGGACAAAACAATAAACAGAATAAAGGCGTAGGGCCAGACGAAGACAACAATTAATAATAAAAAAAGTAATAATGCTTATACAACAAAACGAAAAAGCCTTGAGGCTGCAAGACAGAGACAAAAGTGGGTAACGCGAAGGAGAAATGAAAACTCTTCTAAAGAACTATAGACACGGGAGGGGTAGAGAGAGGGGGAAAGAGAATCGTAACCGGTCCGGTCCAAGGCAATGCGAAAAAGAACGACACCGCCTTAGGTCGTCACGGGTCATGTGATAGTGGGGGATGGGTAACAAGGAGGGAAAGAGAGGAAGAAAGAGAGAGAGGAAGAAAGAGAGAGACGAAGAGAGAGACGAAGAGAGAGACGAAGAAACAGAGAGAGAGACGAAGAAACAGAGAGAGAGAGGAAGAAACAGAGAGAGAGAGGAAGAAATAGAGAGAGAGAGGAAGAAACAGAGAGAGAGGGGAAGAAACAGAGAGAGAGAGGAAGAGAGAGAACGGAAATTAAAAGAAAAGCAAAGTAAAGGAAAGAGTGGCACAAAAATATTCGAAGAATATTTCTGCAAACGGGTAAAAAATTAAGGAGTGCATGCGTTACATAAATATTTTCGGGATTAAATCAAAAGACAGCAAACGGAAATTTTAACACACACACACACACACACACACACACATATATATATATATATATACATATTCAAACACCGTGTAGTAAATAAATAAACGAACATATACTAAATACACAGGAGAACAGAAAACACAAGGTCATCAACTTCTCATCAGTTATCGGCCAGAAGGTCAAGCGCAATTTATATATATTAGTCTGTCTATTTATCTATTTATCTATTTGTCTGTCTATTTGTCTATCTGTCTGTCTCTCTGTCTATTTGTTTATCTGTCTGACTCTCTGCCTGTCTGTCTACTTACCTATCTATCTGTCTATCGATCTATCTGTTTATCTATTTATTTATCTATTTACCTATCTCTCTGTCTATCTATGCATCCATGCATCCATCTATATATCTATCTATCCGTCTGTCTGCCTGTCCAACTCTCCATAGAGATGAGGAAAGAGGGAAAGTATGAAGTGTGTGGTCAAAAGGGCTCAGAACGGTGTGAAGACGGAGGTAGAAAGTGTGAAGAGTGTTAAGTGGTGGGTACATTTAGGTGGAATCAGATTGGTGCGAGTTCGTGTTTAGTGCATATACATATATTATACACACTTAAAAGAGCGCGCAGCCCCCACCCTGACACAGACACACACATATCACATATACATACACACACGCACATATATATATGCACACACGCACACACATATTACATATATATACACACACATAAGTATGTGTGTGTGATATACGATGTGTCACACATGTATATACATATACACATTTGTATATTATATATATATGTATGTGTGTATATGTGTATGTATGTATATGTGATGTGTGTATATGTGTGTGTGAGTATATATATATACATATATATATACAAACATATTAGGAAGGAAGAGAGAACGTATGTGTGGTGTAGAATGACAGTGACATACTGACCATTCCAGATTATTAATTGTACTGGAGGGGGTGTGGTGATGGGGATAGCGATGGTGAGGGATAGGAATGATGATGTTGTTGGTGGTGGTGGTGGTGGTTGCGGTGTCAGAGACGAAAGGGCGGTTTGATTGATGGACGGTATTATCACCCCCCACCACAACCACCACATCAACTGAAGTGGTGTTGTAGTGCTTCTAATTGCTTTACTGTTCTTGTTATAGTATAGTGATTAATTTTAATAGCTCAAAATGGTAATAGTGCAGGTGGCGGTAGTAGTAGTAGTAGTAGTAGTAGTAGTAGTAGTAGTAGTA
>NC_069001.1:17816775-17817835 GCF_001194135.2 Octopus bimaculoides | reverse complement strand
TGTGGTGTCAGTGGTGCCAGCAGTTCCGGTAGTTTTGGTGGTTATAGTGGTCATGGTGGTCATGGTGGTCGCAGTGGTTTTAATGGTTTTGCTGATGATGATGTTGGTGTCGGTTGCGATGGTTGTGGTGGTTTTGGTGGTTATTTTCTATTTTTGTTGAAGCAAGCACTTGTGTTGCGGTGGTTTTAGATGGTTTCATGTTATTGTAATTGCTACTGTTATTGTTGTTGTGCTTGTTGTGGCAATATTCGTCATGCAATTGATGAGGTCATAATAAAACCAACCCCAAATCTGTCCGATATTGTTTCCCCTGGTTATCAAAATAATTTCAATTACACATACTGACTTTTTCATTTGTTTTTTTTTCACCCCTGTATAAATATTTCAATCTAACTTCCGGTCAGTCGATTTCACCATCCTTTCATCTTTAAGTTACGTAAGTAGAACTTCATCATTTGAGGGGCCCAAGCTGGCAAGCTAGCAGAATCGTTAGCGGGTCGAACTAAATGCTTAGCGGCATTATTTCCGACTCTTTCTTATTTCAAGTTCCGCCGAGGTCCACTTTACCGCTCATCCTTTCGAGATCGATAAAATAAGTACCACTCGTGCCCTGGAGACCGATGTAATCAACTTGCTCCCTTCCCTTAAAGTTGCTGACATTGAATTACCGTTGGTGTCCTTCCTATTTAAACGTTGTAGAGAGTGTTTTAAGAGAAGTTTGGTTGCTACTTCTAGGAAATCAGCTTCTAACAAGTAGCTTGGCTATGTTATTGAAAAGTATTGTGTCAATCAGTACACACACTCAGTGAATCAGGTAGATAGGGAGAGGTGTTAATAAGGGTATGTTATTCTCTCAACATGATACATGAAATAAACCCTTAAAAGATAACATGCTGATTCAATAATAGAAAGGGCACGATTTCACATGGAGGTTAATGGGACCCAGCTGAGTTGAAAATCCCGATATTGTAGGAGCTGCATGTTTTCTCTACAGCATATATGTGCGCGTGTGAGTGTGTGAGTGTGTGTGTGTGTGTGTGTGTGTGTGTGTGTGTGTGTG
>NC_069001.1:17811669-17813134 GCF_001194135.2 Octopus bimaculoides | reverse complement strand
TTTTGCCTCAGGTAAGTCTTTTTCTGTAATGTTATTATTATTATTATTATTATCATTATTATTATTATTATTATTATTATTATTATTATTATTATTATTATTATTATTATTATTACATTCATATACTCACAAGATATTAGACTATTGGAAAAGAGAAGTTCCAACATCGGGCTACAACAAGTAACCTTAGATGCCAAGTATCCTAGTCGTCAAGTATCCTAGATGCCAAGAACCCTCCTAAGTATCCTAGCCGTCCCTCATAACACTGTTTTCTGGAGCTGCACTAAACTGGGTTTTATGCTTATTTCCTCTATCCATCTGTTCCAATCTTTGGAGATAGTTCCCAATTCATCTATAACTACTGGGATACGTTTTACCTGCACTTTCCATAGTCTCTGTAATTAAATAGCTAGGTCATCATTTGGGACTGGTAAGTCAATTATCTGGCACTTTCTATTCTCTTTCTCTGCTACTACTACTACTACTAAATCAGGCCTTCTACCTTCTATTACTCAGTCAGTCTGGATGTTAAAGTCCCACAACATCTCGTATTTCTTACTTTCTAGTACTTTGCTACGTTCATGTTCATACTATTTATTAGTATATTCAAATCCTAGTTTTCTACATAACCCCAAATTGATTACTCTCCCTAGGTTGTCATGTCTTTTCTTGATTTATTTCTGTGCCAGCGTGATACATTCCTTTATTATATGAGCCATGCTTTCTTTTGATTTGCATAACCTACATAGGGAATCTACTTGGTTTCTCACTTTTATCCAATTAGTCCTTAATGCTTGATCTTGTGTAGCTACAAACTCTCTGTTTCGCTTTTCAGCTTTCCTTTCCTGCAATAAATCTTGGGAATCTACCATGCAACGCTTTCTCCTGCCAGTCAGATAAGTTTTGTTCTTTTTCCTGGTTTTTAACTTCGTTTGGACTTTTGGTTTCCCTATGTCTTGCTGTAACTCTAGCAGCTTTTAATAAACTTTCTTCACAATTACCTACATGAGAGTCTATATATATGCCATGTAAGAATAATCTTTCAGTTTCCTAAGATGGCTTACATTGAGACATAGTTTTCTTCCATTGCTTTTATGGATTCTTAATTCCTTCTTCTTGATGGTTTCTTCCCGGCAGCTCGCTATCAGACGTCCACGCTGTTTAGTATTCACTGTATTATTATTATTATTATTATTTTATGTTTGACTTTTGTTTTGCATTTGTACAAGTTGGATCCAAGTCTCACCCAGAGACCTCAAGAGACAACAAGTTAGAAGTTCATATAGGTGTTATGCCTAGGGTACCATATATTTGGATTTGTACAGTTTTATTCAAGTGAATGTTTAAGAAACCATAAGAAAATTATGTGTTTGCTTTAAAATTTGAGATCACATAGACAGTATTTTACGTAGGATATGGGCAGTTCCCATGAGCACTATCTTTTGAACTTCAGCCATTTTGGGGT
>NC_069001.1:17806528-17810196 GCF_001194135.2 Octopus bimaculoides | reverse complement strand
TTCTCTTCTGATCCTTTCCCTCATCACTGAGTGCTTGATATTGTCCCCTTCAATTACCCCTAGGTATTTGTAGCTCTCCGCTGGTTCTAACTCTTTTATGACATTTTGCTGGTCAAGATTCACATTAGATGTATTTGTCATTTTTCCTTTGATAAAGGTAGCTTTTGCACATTTATCAAGGCCAAATTGCATCCTGATGTCATCACTGAATTGTTTAACAATCGCTAGTAGGCCTTTGAGTTGTTGGTCATTTTTTGAAAAGATCTTTAAATCATCCATGTAAATGAGATGATTTATATTTATTATTATTATTATTATTATTTAATACGTCGTACAGTATCCAATGTCGTGATATTGTCGATTGAAGATATTGTGTCTATCGGGGGTTTGTACAGTCTGTAAAGTCGCAACCACCTCAGACAGACAGTACTTTACGTAATATGCGTGCTGTTCCAAGTAATGCCGATTTTTGCACCTAGACTGTAGATTAGTTCTAAAGTTTCCAGATGTTTCTTCATGTTGGTTGGTATTGAACCCAATGCTCCGATGACAATAGGCACAACCTTTATATTTGACTCTCGTAACTGTCACATTTTGGCGACCTCAATTCTCAGGTCTCCATATTTATCGATCTTTTGTCTTTCATGCTGATATGTTGATCTCCTGGCACTGCCACATCAACCATTAGGCACTCTTGTTTGTCCCTCCTAATGGTTCCTATGTCCCGCCTTCGGTGCTCTAACACCTTGTCTGTCTGAAAGTCAAAGTCCCAGAGAATTTTTGCCTTCCCCTTTTCGTCCATTACCTTTTCTGATGTATGTTGGTATTATTATCATTATTATTATTATTATTATTATTATTATTATTATTATTATTATTATTATTATTATTATTATTATTATTATTAAGGCGGCGAGCTGACAGAATCGTTAGTACGCCGTTTAGCGGTATTTTGCCTGTCTTTACGGTCTGAGTTCAAATTCCGCCGAGGTTGACATTGCCTTTCATCCTTTCGGGGTTAATAAACTAATTATCAGTTGCGTACTGGGGTCGATCTAATCAACTGGCCCCTTCATCCAAATTACAGGTTTTGCGCCTATATTAGAAAGGTTTATTATTATTATTATTAGTAGTAGTAGTAGTAGTAATAGTAGTAGTAGTAGTAGTAGTAGTAGTAGTAGTAGTAGTAGTAGTAGTAGTTGCTGTTGTTGTTGCTGTTGTTGTTGTTGCTGTTGCTGCAGTTGTAGTTTCAGTATTGTCTTTAATGAAGCTAATTAATATTCTACTTGCAAAGCTGTTTATTATTATAAAAAGAAAAAGCTTTCGTAACATGAGACAGAGATAACAATCTTGTCACTTTTAACGACATCGACACAACGCCAACAGCAACGACAACTGAACCGAAAGCTATACATTATCTTCATTATTATCATCATTTTCATTTTTAATCGCCATCATCACCACCACCACCGTTATTATCACTTTAACTATCACCACTATCATCATTATCTTCATCATCATCATTCTTGTCGTCGACATTCTCAAATGCAGCAGCCGCACCAGCAGCATCAATAACAGCGGTATTCAGTTTCAGCCATGTTGTCTTACCTGACTCATATACACGTATACATGCACACATAAACACAACATACACTCAAAGACTTATACTTACAAACACAAATATATATAGATAGATGCACGTGCATACACCTACTTTTATCTTTGACTCGTTCCACTAATCAGGCTGCGGCCATGCTGGGGCAACGTCTCGAATAATTTTTAGTCGAATGAATCGAAGCCAGTACTTTTTCTTGTAAGCCTGGTACTTATTCTATCGATCTAAGTTAAGTGGACACATCAACATCGGCTGTCAAGCGGTAGTGGAGGGCATCGCCCTCCTTTTCTCTCTCTCTCTCTCTCTCTCTCCATCTCTCTTTCTCACTTTCTCTCTCTCTCTCTCTCTCTCTCTCTCTCTCTCTCTCTCTCTCTCTCGCCCTCTTTCTCCTCTGCCGGCTGCTGACATAAACAACTGGATCTAGGAAGCATACACCTCTAAATACCAACAAAAGAGAGGTAAACCGCAACGAAAAGCACCAGATACGGATAAATTTTAATAGTAGAAATGATTATGACATAGCTAACACGATAACAACCTCGGAAAATGTAATCAGAACTGCCATGTATACAAATAAATATAATAAATGGTCATGCAGAGAAAAATCAAAATCCTCATTGGTGAACCTCTGTATGAGTACAAATCTTGTATACAAATGTACCGAGCACACAAAGGTGTTGCCGTATGCTTACATTGGGCAGACGGCTGATTCATTTAAGAATCATTATCGCAACCATGTCACCATCTTTAAGAAAACCAATAAGAGACATTCAACATCTTTGGTCGATTTTGAATGGCAACTGAAAGAAGATAAAATTAAGTACAACATAACTTGGTCCATAGTAAGACACGCAAAACCATACAATATCATTTCCAGGAGATGCCGACCCTGTTCCGAGGAATCCCTGTCTATTCTGTGGACCAATGAGAAGATCATTAACAGAATTTCTGAAAGACTCTCAAGATGCCTACATGCATATAAATGTACTTTCGTACAATGCAGTGGGAATGAATTTGAATAGCTGTTAACATAATTTACTTTAAGGTATGGATGAATTGAGTTTAGCCTCCCCGTTCTTATGAACACCAAGTAGCTATTTAACTCGCTTTGTGATCGTGAGTGCGCCAAACCACAAGTGTGCGTATGCTTATATTTTCACGGATGCTTGTATGAGCTAGTGTACACATGCCATGTAGCTGGCGCGAGGGCGTTTATACATCCATATTCCTTAACGGCTATTTTTAATACTTTTCCCGCTGGATTGCATGTTCGTTTCTTTTTTGCATGTGATTATCTTCTTGATCTTCTATATAAATGAAGATATTTCCTCTGTCTGGCTGCTTTTCTTTCTACAAAACGAGAAATTATATTGCGGAACTGTTATTTTAACGAGTTGTATCTATTTATCACCCGATGAGACACATCTGCACAACCGGATGCTTCTGGACCATTTGCTAAGTATCCCACCCGTGAGGGATCGATGTTAGATGTGTCAAAACGATTGTCATGATTAACAATAAACATTCTCATATATTCCATATTCCGTCTTTCATTTACCACACACGCACACACTCACACTCACACACACACACACAAACACACACATACATACATATATATATGTATGCGTTTATATTAATTTTAGTCTACATAGCGATTCGCGAAATCATCCATAAATTTCTATGGTGAATACATATATGCTAAGAGAGAATTATGTTCGGAATCAGTCGAGTGAGAGTACTCGCCGATGACGCTACGGAAATAGCCGAAACTGATCGGTCAGTATAAGGAATTCTCGATCGGTGTTTGGGCGATTACAGTCCCACTCAGCATATATGTATACAATTACGTATACATATTTTAGTTCGTTATGATAAGTGGTTTGCGCCTGAAGAATATGTTTGAGTTCTCTCAACATATGAAACTATTAGTAGCGCTTTAATACATCTATCGTGACATTGGCGTCATCGGTAAGCTATAGACGTCACTAAATCCAACTAAGGATGTTAGAATACCTATCTTATCATATATGTATATATATATATATATATA
>NC_069001.1:17803807-17805289 GCF_001194135.2 Octopus bimaculoides | reverse complement strand
ATATATAGACATATATGCACACATATGTACACACACACACACACACACACACACACACATACACATACATATACTTCATCGTTTAGAATGTTCCTCTCATTCTTTTCCCCTTTTTTATTAATAATTGAATTACAAGAGTTCAGGGAATCTACAAGGAAAGGTTGAGAAGGAGAAATGTGTAGGAACTCTATCTGCAGTGTTGTATTTAAACACCATTGACACTGTGTTCGCAGAGAAGATCAGAAAGCTTTATTGACAAGCTGCCACCTTGAAGTATACCTCTTCTCATAATGTATTACGGCGTCAAGCGTTTTATCATGTCGATTGTTCCAACTCGACTTCAGTGTTACACACATCCACAAACGCACATACACAGATATCGTATTTATATATGTATGTGCATAAATGCATATATACATATATATGTATATATATATATATGAGCATATGCATATCGGTATATATGCGGCCGAGTATTTATATGTATTTTTATATACATACATTCATTCATTTATAAGCATCGATGCACTCATACATGCAAACATACATGTGTGTGTATGTGTGTGTGTGTGCGCACGCAAGCATGTGTGTGTGTGCGTGTGTGTGTATATTTATGTATGCATGAATGTGCGAGCACATGCGTGTGCCTCCGTGAGTATGAATTTGTCTGTGTGAACGCGTTTTTGTTTATTTGTGCATGTGTGTATTCTCTTTTTATATTTCTTTTAATTGTTTTGAATTCTTCCTTGAAGATGAGAGCTTGCTTCTGACATTGAAGCAAACCCCATCGTTGCAATTTACATCACAATAACGATAAGTTGAACTTTACAAAGTCTTCTATATTTTTATTGTTCCGCTTACAGTCTGCATCAGCAAAATATGTATTGGTCTCTTTCGTCATTTGAAAATCAGGGCTTTTCAAGATTGTCCCTTAAACATTTACTAACATAGCCAAGTGCCCCAATAATTACTGGTATAAATGTGAAATTATAACCTAGGTAGAGAAGCAGTTGTCCGCAAATAGCCTTTTCACTTAGTTCGAAAGAGATGTCCACTTCTGCAGGGCAACTAATTCTTATGACTACATATAACTTTTCTTTTCAATCCCAAATATCTATTTCGCATCTACTAAACTTGGATTTGGTAGAGATTTTGAAAGAAATGGTCTGCAAATATTCCTTGTACTGGTATGCATGTATGTTTTCAGTAACAGGGGCGTTCTGTATATTTATCTCAGTGTATTCTTTTCGTCGAAGGTCTTTGTATATCATACGACAATAAGAGGAAGAATCCCAATAACATTTTTGAACAGTTACTGATTATACAGAAGAGGGACATAATCGATGTCTTCGGTTGCATCTTGGAAGTTCAAGAGCTTCCTTACAGCTGTTGCTTATTAAGTAGCTATCTCCTGTTCTTACAATTAAAAGATATCATTCTGGGTTGACAAGGTAGGTCTTCGAAAAGTATATATATATATAT
>NC_069001.1:17802272-17803012 GCF_001194135.2 Octopus bimaculoides | reverse complement strand
GGGGTGGGATGGGATGGATAGGGAAAGTGGATTGGATTGTGTGGGAGTGGGGTTACGAGGGATGGGTGGCGATGAAGGGAAAGGGGGAAGCTCTGGCGCGCTAAATACCAGAAACAATTCTGCAGAAGATAATTCACTTTTGAAAATAACCCCAATGTAATCGGTAGAACTGTACTCATGTCTAATTTTATGTGGACAACTCGTGTATTGCTCTACAAATTATATTGAATTGGAACGGTCGTACTGATGAGCCTCGGATGGGTTATGTAAGTAAAAATTACATTAATCCATTCATGTGCAAAACCTGGTCTACGATTAATTCTTTATTTTGTATATTTTCATTTGTCTTGCCCGTTTACGTTCTGGTATGCGCTGAATTTCCCTAGAGAACATTCTTTTCTTTTGTGGTTTGACCGTAGCTGGTCTATCTCTAGCATAATGAATGGCCACTTAGTGGTCATCCCTTCTCATATGTATGTAGTATAATTTTTCTGAATATTCAGAATTTTCTTTATGCTAGGCCACTGGTTTTAAATTGGTGTTAATTAAATTAATATCCAATTCGGATCTTTTTTAAAACGGGGGCCACATTTTTCATTAATGTTTTACGTAGTGTTTTTGGTAGCGAAAGACTTTCAAACTTCGTATACTTATCTATTTTGTGTTATAGAACAGAAAAATATTTTTGTATTCGAATTTATTTCATGTAAAAAATTGTCTTATTTCGATAATTTCAACCA
>NC_069001.1:17800170-17802103 GCF_001194135.2 Octopus bimaculoides | reverse complement strand
GGTTAGGGTTAGGGTTAGAGTTAGGGTTAGGGTTAGGGTTAGAGTTAGGGTTAGGGTTAATTGTTTCAGAATCGTTTGTTTATGTAGTCGGCACTTAATGTATATCGGCTGAATGGACGTCAGTGATTGGTTGAAATTACAGAAATACGACAACTTTAACATGGAATAATTTATGGATTTCTTTTTTTTTTTTAAGAAGACTAAGAGAAGAAGATGTTTTATATGACACATTCTACCAGTGTTCCAAGTTTCAAAGGATTTCGTTAATGAAAAATGTGGCCCCCGTTTTAAAAAAGATCCTCCAATTCATTACCCTTACTAGTTAAATTTTAATAATTATGTTCTCTAACCGGCGACAAATTCGTGTACAAGAAGGATAACAAATATGAAGAACAAAATGTCAAGAAAAGCAATACCAATCAGAATGAAAATCACCCGCTGCGGCCACATCCGGGTAATAACAAAAAATAGACACGGTAACGTTGTCGGAAAATGAGATTAGCAGAGCCACAAATGCAACTAAATCTAATAAATACTCATGCAGAGACAAAGAAAAATGCCCTTTGATGAACCTCTGTATGAGTACCAACGTTGTATGTAAGTGCACCGTACATACAAGGGGAAGACCCTACGTTTACAATGTGCAACCGCTGATTCTTTCAAGAACCGATATTGAAACCATGTCGCCAGCTTCAATAAAATCAAAGGGGCACTCGACATCTGTGGAAACTTAAGGAAGGTAAGATTAAATATGATCTCACTTGGTCCATAATAAGACATGCACAACAATACAATGTCCTTTCCGGGAGATGCAGACTGTGCTCTGAGGAATCGCTGTTCATTATGTAAATCAATGAGAAGCTCATTAATGAGATTTCTGAAAGATTATCAAGATGCTTACATACTACTAAATGCACTTTCACACAATACAGTGGGCATGAATTAGAGTAATCCTTAACTAAATTGATAACCACACTTTACCTAAATGTATGGGTGAATGACCGCGACCGACCCATCCTTAAAAACACAATGCCACACTAGTTACCAACATCACTTGGATACCCCTTGGCCACTGTATACCGCTTAAAGTGAGAAATATACCAATTTGAGTTTCTCAAGTATTGCTCACCGTGAGATGAAAGCGCAAAAGACCTACGTATGTCTACACTGGTGATCCTAACCTTGGCATCGTTGCTTCCTACACGCTATCAATTGTTTCATTAGTCATTCACAAAATGCACATCTACTATATCAGTATTTATTTCCGTAATTATGACTGTACAACTGCTATAGGTATACCAGCCAGACCCAATGAACTGCACGACAAAATTTGTGACTCATCATCAAGCGGAGTCCTGTCACTAGCAAATAATAGACAATGGCTCTATTAATATCTACTTAATTCTGTGTGCGAGCGTATGTGCGCCAAACCACGCGTATGTGTGTACTTGTATGTGCGCGTGCGTTTGTACGAGCGACTGTACGTGCACAGACCACGTATGTGTAAGCGTTTATACATTCATGTCTACTAACGGTTATATCTAATACTTTTTTGCTGTATTGTGTATTTGGTTTTTTTTTGTGTCTGATATTTGTTATGGATTTTTTATAAGTATGAAGCAGTAGACCTTAATTTTGCTATTTATATATACGACAATCAAGAAGAAATCTTGCAAAATAGAGTATATTGTAATGAGATACCCCTTGAAATCACATGAGGAGACACGTCTACACCGATGGATACATCTAAACCAGATGTTCAGTATCTCATTCGCGAGGGATCGACACTAGATGGATCGAAACATTCGTAGTGATCAATAAAGATTCCCGTAGCTTCCATTTTCCGTCTCACTCATTAATCAAATATATGTATATGCATATATGTATGTATGTATGTATGTATGTATGTATGTATGTATGTATGTATGTATGT
>NC_069001.1:17798715-17799831 GCF_001194135.2 Octopus bimaculoides | reverse complement strand
ACACACACACAGACGAATGACAAGCACACAGATGGAAGTTGCACTTAACATATCTAGTTAGAGCTATATGTATGTAAAAGAGTTTGTTTCAGATGCACTTTATTTAAAATTTCATAGGTGTAGAATACGTCCACGTCATCGGGTGTTCTGAATTCGAGTTAATATACGCTTACGTGTGTGTGAGAGAGAAAGAGAGAGCGTATGTTTGTGTGTAGGTAGGTATCAGTACCTTGTACAACAAAATGCTAGTCCAAGATTGTGCTCTGCTAGGTAAGTGGTCCTATTTTATAAAGTGGGAGACTATTGGCACCAAGTCTGTTCGGAATTCTATAATGACAATCTGCTAGCTTGCAAATATATCCATATATAGTGTAGTAAATTTTTGAACCAGATGATGGTTAAACAACAATAACGGTGTACATTTCCAGTCCTCTATACTAACAACCTGTTAGTTGAAAATGGCGGAAACTTGGTCCAATTTTACAGAATACATGAACGAATCAATGTCCAAAAACACCGCTTCTTTTTCTCACATTATGTATTGAACTCACACTATCATATAATGGACGACTGATCTTTATACTTTATCATACTGCCGTTAAGTGCAGGAATATAATACTGCCGTTCCATCTGTGAAGAAGGTTTAGAATGAGAGAGAGAGAGAGAGAGGGGGGGGGAGACAGACAGACAGACAGATAGACAGAATAGGGGAACGTAGGAGAAGAGAAGATATGTAGGAGAATCCGGAGGAGGAACGAGGTGAGGATGGAGGAGAAAACGTGAACCAGATGGATGAAAAGGAAGCAGAAAGGAAGATGAAAGTATATAAAGAATGATAATATTAATCACGGTTGCTGATGAGGATTGTTGATTCATACGTTATATAACCTCTGTGTGTGCACATTTACATATATGAGTGTGTGTGTGTGTGAATGTGGGTATATGTATATATGCATACATATATATATATGCGCGCACGCATAAAAACATTACATACATACGCACATGTGTGCGTGAGTACATACTCACGCACACAGGTATATGCAGGTATATGCAGGTATATGCATATATGTATGAGTATGCATATATCTATGTATAAATATATATATATATGTA
>NC_069001.1:17796744-17798357 GCF_001194135.2 Octopus bimaculoides | reverse complement strand
CAGACACACACACACACACACACACACACACACACACACACACACATATATATATATATATATATATATATATATATACATACACACACGAATGAAACCCATTATATACATACATATTTTCGCACTGATATCTCTTATGTGTGCATATGTATACAACAGCATATACATTTGCACATAAGAAATATCAGTGACGGACTAGTTATGTTTTGTGAAAAATATAAAATCGAAATTCCCAGATCCTTCGTAATCTGTAGAACAGGTGTTGACAGGATTTTGTTCTTACCTGTATCTCGGGTTCTATCAGTGACTATCAGTTAACTCTGAGGAAAACGGAAAAGTAATCTGGCTCTTCTTTATATACATCTGGTAAGACCAAACACCACCACCACCACCACCACTACTACCATTACCACTACCACCACTATTACTACTATTACTAATGGTACTGCTACGACTACTACTACTACCACCACTACCACAATCACTACTATTACCACCAATACCATCAATAACACCACTACTCCCACTACGACTACTTCTACTACTACTAAAATTACTACTACTACTACTACCATCACCACTACCACCTTCACCACTACCACCATCACCACTACCACCTTCACCACTACCACCATCACCACTACCACCATCACCACTACTACTACTACTACTACCACTAACACCCGTTGCTACTACTCCATGAATAACACTACTATTACTACCACAACCAACACCACCACAACCCACCGCCACTATTACTACCAGTACAACCATTACCACCACTTACAAAGCCACCCACACTACAAAGCCGACCTTCAGCTATAACTGCTATATCCCCCACTGCCATGACCACAATTAACACGACCACCACCACAACCACACCACCACACTACCTTACCACTACTACCACCACCACTACCACCACTACCACCACTACCACTGAGGTGTGATCCTTCTTCAGTTAACTGGTCCAGGCAAATTTCTTTTCAGACATTTAAAATAAAAATATCAATGGAAATTTTTATCACAACGTTGGTCATGTGATCATGTTAACCTATAAACCAGACACACACACACACATACACACGCAGATACAAACGTACAAACAGACACAGAAGCACTCACACAAACACATTCACAAACATACAGACACATGCACACACAAACACACTCACAGGCACACACACATATACACATACACAAACACAACACAGACACACACACACACACACACACACTCAAAAGCACATACAGACACACGCACACACAAATACAGACATACACGTACGCACAAACACACACATACACATACACACATAAGGGAAAAGCCATATATATCTTTCAATACACTATGGATGGGTTATATATGCACCGTTGAATCAATGTGATGAAGCGTGTAACTTTCTTCTGTTGGAAGTAAGCGTATGGGCATGTGTGCGCATACATTCAAACACACTCACATTCACACACACAAACACACACACATATATTAAATTAATAATTATATATACCTGATAAAAAATCATTAACGTGATTTTATCCTTATATTCTAGCATATATATATATATATATATATATATATATATATTTGATTAATAAATTCAAAAAGGGAT
>NC_069001.1:17794775-17796318 GCF_001194135.2 Octopus bimaculoides | reverse complement strand
ATAATGATTTAGAAATATCTCGATTTTTAAAAGTTGCCAAATCTTTCGTCTACAAAGTTTGTAAGGAGCTAGAGTCTGAAGATGGAAATGTATCACCAGTATCAAAGCATAAAAAGCATTCTAAACGCTCTGAAATCATCAGAACACCTGAATTTATCCAGCAAGTTCAACAAGTTACAATCCCAGAAAGTCCATGAGGTCTATTGCAAAAGATCTCTATGTGTCAGAAAGAACAGTCAGAAATGTTGTCCACGAAGACATCAGATATAAATCTTATATGATGAGGAAGGGTCAATTTGTCCCAAAAAGCAAAAAAAGATTACTACATCCTATCTACAAGGCTCTTAAAGTAAAAAAATCCAGCAGAAGATTTGATTTAGTTTTTCTCAAACGAGAAAGAAATAACAGAAGAAATGACAGATGGTTATATGCAGATCCTTCTGAAGTTATGCAAGTGCTATGAATACACAATTTCCTGCCACTGTCAGTTTTAGAGGTTGTCAGCAATGAAGGATATGTGATGCCTCCTTACTTCTTTCCACAAGGCCTCAGAGTTAATTTTGCCACCTACATTGAGGTTCTGGAAATAATTGTTAAGCCCTGGATAGACAGTGTATGCAATGTAAGGTCATATGTATTTCAGTAAGACTCTGCACTATCACACATGGCTCTAGTAACACAAGAATGGACGACTGAAAATTTTCATTATCACGTAACCCCTAAAATTTGGCCTCCTAATTCCCCAGATCTCAATCCATTGGATTATTACATGTGGATCGTTGTTGAGAGAGAGTTCAATGAACACACCCATAATACCAAAAATTCTTTGAAACCTGCCACAGTCAGAGTAATATGCAAAATGAACTAGGACCACTTGATTGGAGCATGTAGATGATTTAGATCTTATATAGAAGCAGTTGTTGAAGCTGAAGGCGACTTTATTGAATAACATCATAGAAAAGAAGGTTTATTTTTATCCTCATAGCATTTTTCGATAAATAAAGCTATCTGTTATTATATAACAAACATAAATCTGTCCTCAAATATCTCACGCACCTGTATATACGCTAAGCTTCTTTCAATTTCCGACTACCAAATCCACTCAGAAGGCTTTGGTCAGCCTGCAGCTATAGTAGAGGACACTTGCCCAGGGTGCCACGCAATGGGACTGAACCTAGAACCATGTGTTATGAAGCAAGTTTCTTACCACACAGCCAGGATCGTAAAAGATAATTTGTGGTATCTATTTTCGCTCTTTGCATGTTCACACCAAATCCTCTGGCGTCACTAGTGCCAAGCTCTATCGGCTATGTTGACGACCTTTCCTATGTATGTACACTTTGGTCGGCCCAAGGGTAAAGCAGAAGACACTTGCTCAAGGTGCTGCACGCTAGCACTAAATTCGGAACGATGTGGTTGGGAAACAAGCCTCTTATCATACAGCCATGTCTTCGCCTAATATTCAGAAATTTATTAGGCGCAGACATGGCTGTATGATAAGAGGCTTGTTTCCCAACCACATCGTTCCGAATTTAGTGCTAGC
>NC_069001.1:17790217-17793913 GCF_001194135.2 Octopus bimaculoides | reverse complement strand
AATCCTTTCAGACGCGTCCAACAGATACATTCTTTCACCATAGCCACAAGTACGATAAAAAAAAAGTGCGATAAAAATAGCTCTTCCTTCCCGTTTAAAGGAAATAGATAGATAGATAGATAGATAGATAGATAGATAGATAGATAGATAGATAGATAGATAGATAGATAGATAGACAGATAAATAAACAAGACGCATTATGAGATGAGAGATATATGTATATTCATGCGAATGAATAGTGATACATATACATACACACACATGTAAGGCATACACACATACACACAAAGCCTCATATACACACAAAGCCTCATATACACACAAAGCCTCATACACACACAAAGCCTCATATACACACAAATCCTCATACACACACACACACACACATATATGTAACACGTATGAGCATACTACATATATATACACACGTACATATATATACACACGTACATATGTATACACACGTACATACATATATATATATATATACACGTACATACACACATGCATGAACACATACATACTTACATACACACGCATATATTCACATATACATACATCTACATGCTTCTATACATACACACATATACATAAATGATTATCGGCTGCTAATATAAAGCAACTGACCTTTTATCGGTGATCTCTTATCAAACTCTAACAGCAAGCTCTCAGTGGGGATTATCAATAAAGCAGAATGTCTGCTATTAACAGAAACAATTCTCATTCTCATACCCACAAAAAACATAAAAAATACATGTACAAGAACCATTCACATGACGAGGAACAACTGACCATTAATTGCATAGCAGAATAATTTAATGAATATATATTTATATTGTCCAACTTGTCTGACCCTATTCTTGCAGGATCATTGTGATAGCAACGGAATTATCAGAACCAAACTAATAGAAGGGAAGAAAAATGTTTGAGGGTGGGTTGAGTATCTCGTTGTAATTAACTGAGCTGACATCCACCTTGTTAAGTTCACGTAGAGACAAGTTCACAAGGTCAAATACTGGAATTTGGTCAGGAACTAAAAATGGTTCTTGCTGGCGTTTTTCTTTCTTCCTTTTTCGCAAAAATGATTGTTATAATGTTATACTTTGGGATGGTCATATTTTACCAATTAAGCACACACACTTTATATTTGGTCTTCACTTCAGCTTTATTATTATCATGTTAGTGTCAAAGGACACCAAAATAATAATAATAATAATAATGATAATAATAATAATAATAATAAAGTTGAAGTAAAGCCCAAGTATATAGTGTGTGTGTTTAACTGGCAAAAAATATGACCATCTCTAAGTATAACAATATCTGTTTCAACACAGGATTTCACATCAAGAATCTTGCAAAACAAATACATAAACGTAAATTTAAAACAAGTACAGCTTTACACTGTCTTGAGGGATTCATTTCGTTTCTTCCCCTCGTAACTGGGTCCATCACACCTTAGGATCTATTCAGTTTTGCTCACAGATTTTTTAATCATCTTTTTTTAACTAAACAGTTTGAAACTTCGTATACCGGTGGAATTTTTCACGCTGAACATGGTTTACTTGGTGTTGAAGCTGGTGTATTTGGGTAATTTTAACCAATCAACAACTTGTATTCAGTTGAAGAAAGCTACTGCTGTTTGCAAAAGTAATCGAAGAGGAACAACATCCGGCTTTTCTCTACTAAATGTCACCACTCTGTTCTATTTCATTTTTGTTTACTGCCTCTTGCATATTACACGCTTTTGGGGGGGGGGGTCGCATCGATGCAACCAGTTAGAGATACAGCAGTAATTGTAGTGGCAGTGACAAGTTCGCTCGCTGGTTGGTAGTTGATGGTATAGAGGTGGCTGTCTGCCAGTAGAGAGGGAAAGAGTAAGGAATCCACGGTGCTGACCCGGATGTTGTTCCTCTTCGATTACTATTACAAACAGCAGTAGCTTTCTTCAACTGAATACACGTTGTTGATTGGTTAAAATTACGTAAATACGACAACTTCAACACGAAATAACTTCTAAAATACGAAATTTTGTCAAAAATGTTGAAAGTAATCCGTGTTGAGCGTGAGAAATTCCACCAGTATACGAAGTTTCAAACTATTTAATTAACAAAAAATTATTTTAAAAATCTGTGTGCGAAACTGCACAGACCCACACCTTATTTAGGAGAATTTCCCAAGCGATATTTGTACTTCTCTCCCGGCTATATTGTCACGCAGTTCCCTTTATGGGTAGGTTTTCTTTTCGTTTTTCATTATTACATTTTACCTGAGGCGGTGAGCTGGCAGAATCTTTAGCACTCCGGTCAAAATGCTTAGCGACATTTTGTCCGTCCTTAAGTTCTGAGTTCAAATGCCGTCGAGATCGACTTTGCCTTTCATCCTTTCGAGGTCAATAAAATAAGCACAAGTCGAACACTGGAGTCGGTGTAATCAATTTAAGTCCTCTCCCAAAATTCCTGCCTTTGTACCAAAATTTGAAATCATTATTACATTTGATGTGAATAAGTTACTCCATAGATGTTGTAAGATGAATGTAAGACCTAAGAAACGGATCAATGCAACTGGAGATTTTCAATACTGATGGGAACGTAGATATATTTTACAGAATAAGTAGACGGCCATGAAGTAACATCGTTAGAGACCTGGACTCTGACTCACTTCTAGGACAGAAAACAACACAGCAGCCATCTTATATCTTCTATGCCTTACTTGTTTCAGTCATTAGACTGTGACCATGCTGGAGCACTGCCCTGCAGAATTTTTTGTCGTATGAATCGACCTCAGTACAAGCGCCTTATACGACCATATTTTGAAGATTATCTTTATGTGATCCACAAACAAGAATTTCCTACTCACCAAGAATGTCCAGGTGATGTTGGAAACAAATAAGCACCATTAAATAGTACAGGCATATCAACGATTCCTATTTCACATTAAGCAGTCATCGATGTTGAAGACATATTCAAAGAATAATCTTATAAGAAAGCTTATCGAGAACATTTACAGAAATTTTTTGTTAAAATACATTTGGTTATTTGCAAGATTAGAATTGGTTTATTATATTACCAAATATGTCTTCAAATACCTCTCGCACCCGCTAATATATACAGGGTGTCCCAGAATTAACTATCCATTTCAGTGAAATCGGAAGTTTTTTTGTTTTTACGTTTATCATGTTTAAATACGTGTTAAAAGTGTATAAAGTTTTAATTTTGATTTTAATTTTATAATTTATATCTATTTTTATTATTTTATTTTCATTCCTGTAGGATCCTGCTTAAACTGTCTACGACAGCTTTTTTTTCGATTTGGCTGCAATCGTTTTCTTTTCCTCCATCCCCAGGATGGAGTACTTCCTCTCTTTCGCTTTCTTCATTGCTCCCGTTCTCTATTCCTTTCTCCCCCCTCTCTCTTTTCCTCTCTCCCTCTTCTCTCTCGCTCTCTCAAACGCATACACGCGCACGTACACACAAGCATTCACTACAAGATAACTCATGTTCGTCAATGTTTTGTAAATATACAAACTACGGAGCTTATTGACAACACATTGCAAATCAGTGAACTTCATTACAAATGTGGGTAATTTTTCAGATTAACACCCGCACAATTTTCACTAGGGTGTTAGGGTTACGGTTTTTGGGTCAGGGTTAGGGTTTTAGGGTTACGGTTAGGGTTAGAGTTACGATGAGGGTTAGT
>NC_069001.1:17788336-17788933 GCF_001194135.2 Octopus bimaculoides | reverse complement strand
GAGAGAGAGAGAGAGAGAGAGAGAGAGCGAGAGCGAGAGAGAGAGAGTGAGTGTGTGTATGTATGTGTGTGTGTGTGTGTGTAAGTGTGTGTGTGCGCGTGCGCGCGCACGTGTGTGACTGTGTTAGGCAATATCCGGTGTGTATTTACACTTACAGTACATATAGGATTAGATATTTTCGAATGTAAAAAGTTTGCACTTCGTTACCAACACTTTTCGTCATCCTCCTCCGAGTCTATTGTCTTCGTCACCAACTTCAAACTCGTCATCGTCATCATCATCATCATCATCATCATCAGTTTTGCTATCATCAACAGCAGCACCACTAACACCATTACACCCACTACCGCCACCACCACAACCACCATCATCACCACCGCCCTCACCACAACCACCACCACCACAACCATAGTCACTATCTTTGAAGTCTCGTTTCCCGTATTGTCTTCCAGTACAGTTCTTAGAATTCTGAGAGAAGAACTACACGGTGTGACATGTTTTTCAAAAGTTGATCATAAACATCTCTGCATATTCCACACACTTAATTCAGCATATGTATAACTCTGTGTGTGTGTGTGTGTGTGTGTGTGTGTGTGT
>NC_069001.1:17784146-17785769 GCF_001194135.2 Octopus bimaculoides | reverse complement strand
TATATATATATATATATCTTGTATTTAGATTAACACTATTCTACAACTGGGGTTGGTTTGTTTACGTCTCCTGTAGCCGCGCAGTTCGGCAAAAGAAACAGAACGATAAATAAAATAACTCCCAGACTTAAAACAAGCACTGGAGTCGTTTCTATCGCCCAAACCGTTCAGTGAGGTACTTGAGCAAGGACGCAATCCTATGACTGAAACCAGTTGAAACATAAAATAGTAGAAAATTAGAGAAATAAAGGAAACCAATACTTAGAAACCAATGTTCAGTGACAAACTTCAGTTTAGATTCAAGCAATAAGTGATTCTTCCCTCTTCATTATCATCATCATCGCTGTCGTTAACAGGCATCATCATCAGTAGCAGCAGCATCATAGTACTTGACTGTATGTTAAGAGATTTGCTTCCAAACCACATATCTCCTACTGCGTGGCATCCTCGACAAGTATCTTCTAATATTGTCTCAAGTCGACCAAAGCCTTTTGAGGGAATTTGGTTGGCGTCGAGCTGGCAGAAACGTTAGCACGCCGGGCGAAATGCTTAGCGGTATTTCGTCTGCCGCTACGTTCTGAGTTCAAATTCCGCCGAGGTCGACTTTGCCTTTCATCCTTTCAGGGTCGATTAAATAAGTACCAGTTACGCACTGGGGTCGATATAATCGACTTAATCCGTTTGCCTGTCCTTGTTTGTCCCTTCTGTGTGTAGCTCCTTGGGGGCAGTAAAGAAATAAGAAACTGAAAGAAAACTGTAGTATATATACATGTATGTGTGCATGTGAGTGTGTGTGTGTATGTGTGTGTATGCGTGTGTCATAGTTTTCCCTCATCAGCACTTTACAATCGGTGATGGTATGTTTACGTCCCTGTAGCTTAGCGGCCTAACAAAAAAGACCGACAGAGTCAGTACCAGGCTTAAAAAGAAATCCGTAGTGAGGTCGATTCGTTCGTCTAAAATTCTTCAAGGCAGTGACTCAGCAAATCCACAGTCTAATGACTGAAACAGGTAAAAGATAAAAGACACACACACATACAGTAAGCCACTAAGTTGGCTACTTATGAGGTTTGAAGACCAACTCCATGCCACCTACAATCAGTTGGGAAATCGTAGAAAAACCAAAATCTTATATGTTGATGGATCAAAACCACAACTTATGTGTAGCTGAAAGATCGCATATCCTTTTCAGATCTAAGAATTACACCGCACTGTTGAATTCCAAACCAGAAAGTTTCAGCAAATGCAAACATACGGACAAGTTTCTTTTGGTGAATTCTACAACATCTAGCCTCACGACTCTACGGTCAAAGGGACATAACTCAAATACTTCTTTTCTTTCTTTCTTTTTTCTGTTTTTTTTTTAATATTCTTTCGCCATTCCCCTATTTGAACCCAACCTTCATCTCATTTTTCTTTTTTTTTTGTGATTTCTCTTCTTTCATTGTCCTGATTTGTAACTTGTATAGGTCATGTGCTCAGAATACTTGGAGTTACTAGGCGTATTTTAAAACCTGCCTAGATAATATCTTTTATGTATGAAACTATTAGTAGCACATATAGTGTGTGAATTAAAACAATATTTATCCTTTTTGTTGATCATACCTTAACGGAAAAGAAAAT
>NC_069001.1:17783207-17783535 GCF_001194135.2 Octopus bimaculoides | reverse complement strand
TATATATATATATATATATATATATATATATATGCGTCAACATGGTTGCAGTCAAATGACTGAAACAAGTAAAACAATAAAAGAATGATATACACATACACATATACATATACATATATATTCCTGTGTTTGTGTGTATGTATGTATGTATGTGTATTCATATGAAGAGACAGACATCGATCGAAGCAATGACTTGTTTTGATGTTGCATAATTCAGCGAGTAACATTGGTACAGCTCACTGAGGTGACAAAATGCACTTTTGTGAATACAATTGATATTCCTCGGGCATTTTAAAGATATATTCAGCATACTGCCTAAACCACAGTC
>NC_069001.1:17782616-17783107 GCF_001194135.2 Octopus bimaculoides | reverse complement strand
GATGGCGACGGCAACGACGACGCTGGCTACAATGATGAGGAAGCTGTTTCCACAAAGAGAACAATGGATGCAACGGCGTCATAGGTGGAGGCGGTATTGCCACTAATACCGCCTCCACCACCACCGTCACCACCACCACCACCACCACCATTATTGGCAATGCTGTGTGACGGGTATGTGCAGGGGTATGCTGGTATGAAAGAGGTGTGTAGCAGCGGCTGAATTACTCATGGTGGTGGTGGTGGTGTCTTTGCTGGTGCTGTAGGTGTTGCTGGAGTTCAACGGGTATGTGTAGCTAGTACTGATGGTGGTAGTGGTAGTAGTAGTAGTAGTAGTAGTAGTAGTAGTAGTAGTAGTAGTAGTGATGATAGTGCTAGTGTTGTTCACGTGTACTCTATGAAGTTCAAGTGTACTTCACCTGTGCAGTCAGCACATAATAAGTGCAGTTGCAGCAATTTCAACTATTGGTGTCGATGTCGCTGTTGTAGATG
>NC_069001.1:17779198-17779695 GCF_001194135.2 Octopus bimaculoides | reverse complement strand
GGTGATGTTGTTGTTGGTGGTGGTGGTAGTGGTGGTGATGGTGGTGGTGACAGTGATGGTGATGGTGGTGGGTGTTGGTGGGTGGTGGTGGTGGCGGTGGTGGTGGTTTGACGATATTCCGTTTTATTCCATGTAGTTCAGTTGTACTTCACCTGTGCAGTGAGCTCTTAGTAATTGCTGTTGCAGCATTTTAACTGTCGATGGTGGTGGTTGTGTTGTTGTTGTTGGTGGTGATGATAATGGTACTGCTGGTGATGGTTGTGGTGGTTGGTGGTTGTCGCTCTGGACGGCAGTGTTCTGTAAATACATGCATGCAGCCATATATACACACACACATATATATGTATGCACACACACACACATGCATATATATATGTTAATATATATATAAAAGTATATCTATATACATATGTTTACATGTATATCTATCTATCTCTTTAACTATTTCTCTCTCTTTCTTTCTCTCTATCTCTCTCTCTTTCTCTCTCTCTCTCTCT
>NC_069001.1:17776242-17779060 GCF_001194135.2 Octopus bimaculoides | reverse complement strand
TATATATATATATATATATGCGGTTGAGATAACATAGAGGCTGCTGAAATAAATTATTTAACTTCAATGTTGGATAGATTATTTATTGCAAGCAACATGTTAACACTTAATTCCCACCCAACGCAGATACAATATCAGAAATCCCATGTCGTCCATTTTGATATGGATACTCATGCAGAAATAACAATGGAAGAAATAGAAAATATAATAAAACGTATTAAAAAATAACTAAATCTTAGTCATAAAAAGAAACGTCCATGGCTTCGACTAAGCGATGTATCTTTTCAAAAGAAAGATGCTTTCTTTACCTGCTTTTGGTTTATTTTGGGCTTTCTAGGAGAAAGAAAGTATCCTCATTTTGTTAAGCTTATAATTTATGGGGATTAGGAAAGAACTGATAAATTTAATTAAAGAGATTATTTTGCTTGAGAATTGGATGTGTTGACATGGACTGAGTTCTAAACAAGTCCAAATGAAGGTAGCGACTATACGGGATCCAGTTCCCTAAGAATGTTCCATCTCGGTAGAAAGGGAGCAAGAAGAAAGCAAAATGAAGGAAAGGAAGGAAAAAGAATAAAGGAAAGAATGCATTTAAAAATGTTGCATTTTGCACTTATGCTCTTATATCTGCATAAATATAATTTGTCATTGACAGTGTTAGTAGTGCCTATTAACGCATTTACATTAACTAAAGGTCATAGACATGGCACTTAAATAGGATCTTGCCTGCAGTGAATATTTCATGGTCAGACTTTCTTCTGCGGTGCAGATGACACATCTTTTGTTACCATTTTTGTAAAGCCTATATTTTCCAACGATCGTCCAGCTGTTTTATTGTAAGGTCAAATGTAATTCGAGAGCCTCAGGAAATTTCGTGGATGATGATGATGATGATGATGATGATGATGATGATGATGATGATGGTAAGGATGACGATGATGACGACGATGACGACAGTGACGACGACAAGAATGATGATGATGACGACGATAATGATGATGATGATGATGATGATGATGATAATAATGATGACGAAGGTGGTGACGACAACACCCACAATAGAAAATGAATATGTTAACAAGTGCATTGCAAAGCTGCAAAGACATCAATGGTTGCAGCAACGGTTGCACTAATGGTGGTGGCGGTGCTGTCACTGGTGCAGTTGCAGGTGATGACGGAGTGCAGCGGGTATGTGCAGGCGTTATTGGGGAAGATGTAGTAGTAGTAGTAGTAGTAGTAGTAGTAGTAGTAGTAGTAGTAGTAGTATGCTGTACAGCTACAGTTCATGAAGTTCAGATATAATTCACTGGTGTATGTATAGTCAGCACTTAATAACTGCTGTTGCAACATTTTAACTGTGAGGATGGACTAGTTGTGATGGTGATGGTGGTGGTAACGGTACTGATGGGGATTGGGATTGTAGTGGTAGTAGCTGTGGTGGTAAGTGATGGCTGAGATGATGGTGGTAGTGGTGGTGGTGGTGGTGGCTGGTAGCAGTTGTAGTTGTAACAGTTGCTGTTTTAGCAGTGGTAGTGGCTGTAGTTTTGATATTAGGCTGTAGTGTTAGTTATAGAAGTGGTAGTTGTGGTGGTAGTGCTGGTGGCTGTAATTGTAGTGATGAACAATATTGGTGGAGGGGTTGGTGGCGCTGATTGTAGTGGAGGCGGTGATGATGATCCTAGTTATAGTTCTGGTGTTAGTAGTGGTGGTGATGTTGATGATGGATCTGGTTATAATTACGGTGGCGGCGAGGTGGTGGCGGTTTTGGTAGTGGTGGAGGTGTTAGTGGTAGTAGTGGCGGTAGGGCAGAAGACAGTAGTGATGGATGTAGTGGTGGTTGTGATTGTAATAGTAGTGGTAGTAGTTTAGTTATGGTGTTGCTGTGATGATAAGATAGGGGTAGTGTTGCTGGTATCGGCGTTTGTGGTGGTGATAGTGGTGGTGGTGTGGTTGTTAGTGGTGGTGGGGATGAAGGCAGTGGTAATTGTGATGGCTGTCAAGGTAGCCCCTCTAGCGATGGGGGTGGGTGGGTGAGCATTACAAGGGTTAGTGATAGACTTACTGCAGATGCTGATGGTGATGATGATTGCAACTGCGGTTGTTGTTGATATTGTAACTGTTGAATCGGTGGTGGTGGTGGTGGTAGTGGTGGTTGTAGTGATTGTGGTGATAATGGTGGCGTTAGTGGTGGTGGTGCTAGTGGTGGTAGTGATGGTGGTAGTGGTTGTGGTAGTGGTAGGGGTGTGGTAGTGATAGTAGTTGTGGTAGTGTTAATGGTGTTGGTGGTTAGTGATGGTGGTGGTGATGTTGGTAGTGATGGTGATGGTAGTGGTTTTAGTGGTGGTGCTGATGGTGGCGTTGGTGGTGTTGGTAGTTGTGGTGGTAGTAGTGACTTTAGCAGCGGGTAAACGCGATTATGAAGAGGGAGACGGAGAAGGCGGATGAAGAAGGGGCGGAGAACGAGGAGGAAGGAGTAACTTTGGTTGTTTTGGTGGTGGGGTGAGAGTGAAAGAGGGTAAGTTATGGTGGAGGGTGACAACGGTGAACGAACTGATTGGCAACTGATTCTTCATCGATTTGTGTGAGGAATTTTCAGTGCAAATACAAAATATGTTGCATCTGTAATATAGATTGTGCATTAAACTGTGCAACTGATGCATGTCTCCTTCTGTTGTTCTCTTCATTTGCATCGATTAATTTTGACTCATGTGTCTTCTTCTTCTTCTTCTTCTTCTTCTTCTTCTTCTTCTTCTTCTTCTTCTTCTTCTTCATCATCATCATCATCTTCTTCTTCTTCTTCTTCATCATCATCATCATC
>NC_069001.1:17775418-17775894 GCF_001194135.2 Octopus bimaculoides | reverse complement strand
CTGTTTTCATCATCGCTGAGGCGGTGGGGTCACAAAATAAGGACGAGACTCTCAAGATGTTAGAAAGTGAAGGTGGCACTTTTTCTGCAAGAAATTAAACCGAATGACACGACCTCTGCTGTGACGTCAGCTACACGTCACAACCTGAGCAACCTACTGCGTGCATTTCCTCACTCCTACATCCGCTACCATCCTCGTTACCACAACACCCAGGCATAACAACTACCAACAACAACAATCCTCGCCAATACTACACCTCAACATCGAACCGTCGCTGCCGTCGTTACTCTACCAACCGCTAGAACCACCTTTCTCATGAGAAACACCTTTCTCATGTAAAATGGAAACCTTATCTATCTATCTATCTATCTATCTATCTATCTATCTATCTATCTATCTATCTACCAGTCTGTCTGTCTGTCTGTCTGTCTGTCTGCCTGCCTCTCTCTCTCCTCTCTCTCTCCTCTCTCTCTCCC
>NC_069001.1:17773779-17774904 GCF_001194135.2 Octopus bimaculoides | reverse complement strand
CCCCTTATTTTATGTCTATCTTCTTTCTGTTGTTCTCTCTCCCTTTCTCCTCTGCTTTCTGCTGACACGTGACCCGTGGCCTGTTTTTCTTCATTCTCTCTTTCTCACTGACTGCCCAGTGGTTCGGTCACAAAAAAAACCAAAAAAACTTTCTCTTTCTTACTATTTACTGTAGTCTATATCCTTCAGGATTTTCTAAGCGTTACCCACCATTCTTGTCTTTTGGCTACAAGGCCGTATTTTTCTCGTTTCGTCTTTGTCCATTGCCTTATATTATATTTGTTTACTTTCGTATGTTCACTCTGTGTCTTTACTTTTGCTTGAAGCTAGATTCTCTGCGTCCTTCGCAGGCACCGCCAAGATGGGAAGCTCCCTCTTATTATCAAAAGTGCGAAAGTGAGTATTCTGTTGATGACTGATGAAAAATTCTGGTTGTTGACTAATGAAAAATTAGGGACCCTCTGTGTCTTATACGTATACATTTTTTATCTGTCGTTGTTTATTTACAATGCATTTTTTCATTTATACATACATACATGCATGCATGCATGCATACATACATACATGCATATATACATACATGCACACATACATGCATACATACATACATACATACATACATACATACATACATACATACATACATACATACAAACATACACCTGAATGAGGGCGCGACTGAAGCGCGAAGAATAAGAAATACAAAAAGAAATGAAATATTCTTTAAATTCGTGTCTAACTCTAAGAACTAAAAGTAAGAAATGTGTCTTCCTTCCTGGCTTAAAAACGTAAAAGATTTTGATTAAAGATTAGAATAAAGTTGTGGTAAAGGACACAAAGATTATAGTGGATATAACAGAAACTGACAGAAAAGAGTAAGAGAGTGGAAACATCATTGAAATCTAAAATGATAGGATGATAAATGAGATTAGAAAATCGTCTTGTCAGATTGTCAAATATGGCAGTCTTTACTTGGCTTTTTTACCTGTTGCGATTTGATCTATTGTAATTTATTGTAACTGTTATTCATACATATGTGCGCAGGTATAGGTACATACTGATACACACACACACACACACACACACACACACACACACACACACACACACACACACACACACACA
>NC_069001.1:17772488-17773702 GCF_001194135.2 Octopus bimaculoides | reverse complement strand
TACATACTGATACACACACACACACACACACACACACACACACACACACACACACACACACACAAACACACACATATATACAAGAGACAAAGTGTACGTACACCGCTATATACATATAAATATACGACGGGCTTCTTTCAGTTTCCGTCTACCAAATCCACTCACAAATCTTTAGTCAGCCCGAGGCTATAGTAGAAGACACTTGCCCAAGGTGCCATGCAGTGGGACTGAACTCGGAACCATGTGGTTGGTAAACAAGCTACTTACCACACAGCCACTCCTGCGTCTGTGCATATATATATATCCTCATATAGATACATGCTAACATACTCATATATGTGTTTGTGTGCACACACAATCACACATTGATAAACAAAGAAAAACAACAAATATATTCATAAATCTTTTTTTTTCCCTCCATAACCAACAATATTTATCTATTGATCAGGTATATTGATCAGGTAACATAATCTCTCACGCTTTTTGATTTTAATCACTGAATTCAATTTTAACTGTAATTTAAAAAAAAAATCTACTCTAAGCGTAATCCACGCGAGTGCGAACACGCGCATAAACTCACACATTACACAGATATGTGTATCTGTGTGTGTATGTGCATGGTAATAAATGTGTGCTCGTGTGTGTGTGTGTGTGTGTGTGTGTGTGTCTGTTCGCGTGCATGTGTGTGCGTGAACGTGTATGTTTATGTGTGTATATGTTGATAAGTATGCATGTATGACCAATACAATCCTTTCTTTCTATTACGTCTCACACACATACACAGAGAGAGAGAGAGACACTTAAACACTCACGAATTCAATATGCATACCGTAACTCAGGATTAAAATAAGCAACTTGTTTCGTTCCCAGGTTACGGCATATCTTAATTCGGTTCCGTTTAGTTCCTGAAATTATTTCAAATATAAATTTCTATAGTTTGACTCAACATATTAAGGCGGGTGATAAAAGGAAAGATGGATTACACGTATATACATATCGTCGCATAATCATCATTATAATAAGGCTAGAGGGAAATTATTTAATATTTAGCTTCAAAGTTTTGATGGATATTTCCTCAAAACATAAATAAATATTGTTAAACACAGTTTATTACTTATATGTGAGTCAATTACTGAGCCAATAATGCTGTATGTGAAATATTTGCCTGCGTGTTTGTGTGTGTGTGTGTGTGTGTGTGTGTGTGTGTGTGTGTG
>NC_069001.1:17767911-17772478 GCF_001194135.2 Octopus bimaculoides | reverse complement strand
TGTGTGTGTGTGTGTGTGTGTGTGTGTGTGTGTGTGTGTGTGTATGGGGGAGGCAATATATCTAATGATGCGACTTATACACAAGTATGTACCATAATGAAAAAGCAGTTAACTCTCACATACACACAGAGACACACACTTTCTCTCTCACACGCCAACAAACAAATACTCACACACACACACACACACACACACACATATATAAGCATGTATATATATATATATATATATCTTGATGTATATTTACGAGTGTGTAGTGCATATATATGTATGTATATGTGTGTGTGTGTGTGTGTGTGTGTGTGTGTGTGTATGCTCAAAATACGAGACTAGAAAAGCAGCCAACAACTGATGAAGGGTCGTTCTTTATGTTATTTGTTTTGTTTTTCATTTGTGTCTTTTGTTGTTCGAAAGAATAATTCTTGTTCCATCTACTCGTGCTTCGTATTTGTTTGTTGTACACGTTTCATGACGAACTGTGGCCACATATGCATATAAATATATACGTATTGATGTAAGTATGTACATATACGTATGTATATATGCATATATATATATATTATACATACATATATATATATATATATATATATATATATATATATATATATATATATATATATATGGGGATATCCGAAAGTAACCAGAAACATTCTGTGGGACAAACCCGTTGTAGTTCAGGCTTCTACCGCTAGAATCCACTTGATGCAACCCTCAGGCATCAGTCTGCCGACCGGCGTTGTCCTAACGGGTCATACTGCCACGAGGTGCGTCTTTGTTTTGCAGTACTTCTCCTGTGTTCGTCGATTTTTGTGATGGCTGAAATGAAGGAACAACGTGCTTTCTTGAAATTCTATTTTCTGCTGGGGAAAACGCCGGCTGCAACACATGTCATGCTTCAAACAGCTTACACAGATGCTGCCATGAGCAAAACAGAAGTTTACGAGTTGGTTCCACGCTTTAGAAATGGTCACTTATCGTTTGAGGATCAAAATTCACGAACTGATCTTGGAGGACGGCACCGAACAATAAACAAACTTGTTGATATGACTAGCGTGTCCTGGAGCTCCTGCCAACAAATCTTGAACGACTCTTGAGCGAGGAATTGCAAATGAAAAGAGTTGCAGCAAAATTTGTGCCTCGTTTGTTCACGGAAGATCAAAAGCAGTCACAACTGAATGCATGTCGTGAATTGAAACAGTTGGAAGTTGATCCGAACTTTTATTCAAAGGTCATCACTGGTGACGAAAGCTGATGCTATAGTTACAACCCGGAAACGAAGCAGCAATCAAGTCAATAGAAGCATTCAATGTCACCACACCCCCAGATAAACGCGTCAAGTGAAGTCCAATGTCGAGACGATGCTGATTTGTTTCATCGCTGCAAAAGGAATTGTCCACATAGATTTTGTTCCTCCTGGTCAAACTGTTAACCAGACATTTTACTTGGCAGTTTTGGAGCATTTGCGAGACGCTCCGATCTGTATCAAAGTGAAGAGTGGTGGTTTCATCACGACAATGCACCTGCACACACCGTCTCGAGTGTGAGACAGGTTTACGCTAAAAATGGCATAACTCCGCTTACCCACGCTCTCTATTCATTCGATCTTGCTAGCTGCGACATTTTTTGTTCCCTGAATGAAAAAGTTCTTAAAGGAAAACGTTTTGCAGATGTGGAAGAGGTGAAGAAAAAACCCACAAAGGTGTTAAAAAGCAGGACTGCTTCAAATAGTGCAAAACGCGTCTGGAACAATATATTGCTTCAAATATAGAATACTTTGAAGGCGATAAAAATGTAAACATGTAAAACTAAGCGATTAGAATAATATTGCAAAATTCCGATTTCTTTTGGGTTCCTCGTCGTATATCAAACAGGGAGAATGAATGCTCAACATTGCATTGGTCGATAAATATTCTTTATTTGTGGGTTAACAAGGGTACCAGTGGTTTCATGTAAGGAGAAATCTCTTAGCAATTTTCAAGCGTATCAAATGAGAAACTTAGTTTGCATAAAAACCATTGGTAGCCTTGTTAACCCACAAATATATATATGTGCGTGTGTGTGTGTGTGTGTGTGTGTGTGTGTGTGTGTGTCTGTGTGTGTGTGTGCCACACACATATATCTCTTATCTTTTACTTGTTTCTGTCATTGGACTGTGGCCATGCTTGGGGCGCCATTCTTTATGTGTTTAGTGGAACTACTTGACCCCAAGTACTAATTTTTCTATATACTTTTGCAAATAAACGTGTATATATATGCTGCGTAACTATCTTACACTCATACACACGCGTACATATACAGTGACCCGCAAAAGTTTACAACACAGTAAAAAATCCAGGCTTACATATATTGAGTTAACGTAGATTAATGAAATTTCCACAATTTCTGAAGTTTTTTTTGTAATAAATTCAATGTAGCAATCAGAATTACATAATAATGAACGGAAAAAAAATTAGATGGAAAGAAGTTGAAATTCAAAACGCAAAAGTTTACAACACATTTAACTCAATTGAATAATTTTCCAGATATTTTGAATAAAAAGGATTTTTTCCCAGAATATCTACTGTGTTCTATAAGATGCGGGAAGTTTCGTTTGTGAGCGTTTACAGGCATTGCATCAGTTCTGACAATATTACCCAATGAGTGAGTAAAAATATCGCTCATTTTTATCCATGAGTGAACATCATAATCATGGGTAAAAATAAACAAATTAGCCAAGATCTTTGTGTATATAACAATTAGCCAAGACCTTGTGTATATAACGTATATATTACACACAGTCATAAACATTTGTCTCTTGCGTATATAATATATATAGTTATATAATAATAACTATGTATGTATGTATATATATATATATATATATATATATATATATATATATATATATATATATATATATATATATATATATATATATATATACACACATAACAAATGCATATAACAAATAGCAAGGGATTATCAATCCGGGCAAAATATTTCATAAGTTCTCTGTTGGCACACCAGGTTAACAAAATTAGTTAGATTAGTGAAGAATTCCAAGTAACCTTTTAATCGGGATCCAAGTTATGGTTCATCACAATTATATGTTGTAAATGCGTGGCGGGCTCCCAATAGGTTGGTTTTATAAGAAACAAATAAAAGATCATGGTCATATAATTCCTTTTTTGGAGATGTTTCCAGTAGTCGTTATAGGTACATTACTGATAGGTTTACTCAATTGGTCTAATCATCAATTGAGGTAAATTGAATGACCTATGAAAATTAATGCTACTTTCGTCAGAGCCATTTCTGATGAATGGCTAGTGTGGTGGAGAAAGGTGGGGAGATGGGGATATTCAAATAGAACAGAAAACAGGGGAAGAGAGGGTAGGAGGAAGTAAAAGGGAGGAGGGAAGTGGCAGAAGTAATAGTAGTATAAATAGTAGTAGTAGTGGTAATAGTAGTAGTAGCAGCAGCAGCAGCAGCAGCAGCAGCAGTAGTAGTAGTAGTAGTAGTAGTAGTAGTAGTAGTGCTTTGTAAAATTTGGAAGAGTGTCAGTCACAAACATGGGTCAGCACTCATTACCGTATTAGCATTGTACATAGGTTAGATATTCTCCAGCCATTGGATTGGAATTTGATATGGGCTTTTCGTGGACATGGGTCAGTCTAAGACAGTAATTTTCAGTTTTTAATCTAGCATATTAGTGGAATATTGTTAGAGAGTGAAAGTAGACTACTTTTATACGTCATGAAAGCTCTCATTATGAGGATATGATTATTGTTAGATTTAGAGATGTTGTTAGAAATGGGATTACTTTTATTTATATTATCATTATTATAGATATATTTCCATGAGTTTCAAATTATTTAAAAACTTTAAAAAAATTTTCATAAAATTATTTTAAAAATTTTATTTTATTTTATTTATCATGTGTTATTCTTTTAAGATTTTGATATTTTATTTTAACTTTAATTTTTTAACCTTTACTTTCATCCAGTATTGGGACCATTACCCTCTTATCATTTTATTATTACCCCATGGTTATTGGCATTGTTATTTCTGTTATTATTTTTGAAGATTATCTTATTGTTATTTTATTAATATTATTGATATTGATATTATTGATATTGCTGTTCTTCATGTTGATGCTCCATCATCATAATTGGTTTGGTATAACACATTACTCTGCAAGTTTACTCTAATCTTCTATATCTTTGTTTACCGTAATAACAAATTTAGAAACTTCAACTTCAATTAAATCCTAACTCTTTTATTAATTTAATTTAAATTTTAAAACCTGAATAGTCAGGTCAGCCTGCAGTTACATCTAATTTTCAACAACTGTTTGCTGCAACAGGATGAAAGAAACACAAGTTAGGAGAAGAAAGAAAAATGGCCGATGGCCACGCGAGCAAAGGAGGAAGAGTGAGGGAGAGAAAGTGACATTAATTCACATATTTGTTTTCTTGTGATTTACCTTGCATTTACTTCGCATTGTTTTGGTCTTACCCACGATCTTTTATACAATATATTCCACACAATGCTTCATAGTAATTATTCTCTCTCTCTCTCTCTCTCT
>NC_069001.1:17765737-17767233 GCF_001194135.2 Octopus bimaculoides | reverse complement strand
ACTGCGGCTATGCTGGAGCACCGCCTTTAGTCGAGGAAATCGACCCCAGGACTTATTCTTTGTAAGCCTAGTACTTATTCTATCGGTCTCTTTTTGCCGAACCGCTAGGTTACGGGGACGTAAACACACCAGCATCGGTTGTCAAGCGATGGTGGGGGGACAAACACAGACACACAAACACACATATATATATATACATATATACGACGGGCTTCTTTCAGTTTCCGTCTACCAAGTCCACTCACAAGGCTTTGGTCGGCCCGAGGCTATAGTAGAAGACACTTACCCAAAGTGCCACGCAGTGGGACTGAACCCGGAACCATGTGGCTGGTAAGCAAGCTACTTACCACAGAGCCACTCCTGCGCCTATGTTAATTTATTAACATAATATAATATTATTATTAAATAATATAAAAATATAAAAATAAATATAAATAAAATCCCTACAATTGTTTCGATTCAAACCCAAAAACCAACAATAAAATTCATATTTTGGGGGTGTAAGAATCTCATCAGGGTAACGGACGAAAATCACTTATGAGGAGTTTAAAATCCCAAAACAGATTGAATCAATATATGTTTATGTTTGTAAGTGTTTGCGTCAATAATTAATTTAAAAAATACTAAATAAAATAAAATAAAATAAAATAAAATAAAAACTAATATAACGGTTATAAAATACGTGTGTGTATATTTAAGAATATTAATTTAAGTATATTTCTGCATGTTAGTATTTTAAAACAGAAATAATTCGTTATTAATCTATTGTAAAACAGTAAATATTGACTGTCAGTTCTATACTATTTAGAACATTTCAACATACACAAAACAATTTTCTGACAAAAATATCCTTCATCTCAATCATGCCGACACTAAATAATATTATAATTAATTTCATAAATTATACTATAGTCATTATTTATTATCCGTAGTAATGTATATTCTTTTACTCTTACTCTTTTACTCTTTTACTCTTTTACTTGTTTCAGTCATTTGACTGCGGCCATGCTGGAGCACCGCCTTTTAGTCGAGCAAATCGACCCCAGGACTTATTCTTTGGAAGCCTAGTACTTATTCTATCGGTCTCTTTTGCCGAACCGCTAAGTTACGGGGGCATAGACACACCGCCATCGGTTGTCAAGCGATGTTGGGGGGACAAACACAGACACCCAAACATATACACACACATACATACATATACATATACATATATACGACAGGCTTCTTTCAGTTTCTGTCTACCAAATCTACACACAAGGCTTTGGTCGGCTCGAGGCTAAAGTAGAAGACACTTGCCCAAGGTGCCACGCAGTGGGAATGAACCTGGAATCATGTGGTCGGTAAGCAAGCTACTTACTACACAGCTACTCGTTGAGAATTTAATCAAAAGTTACTTAGTTTTTATAAAAGGAAATAAAATCATGTAAATGTTTTATGTGTAAGCATCTCTACGTTCGAAAGAAATAGAACCACAAACACATTATTACAATATAAAC
>NC_069001.1:17764745-17765440 GCF_001194135.2 Octopus bimaculoides | reverse complement strand
AAATACCCCCCCCCCAGAACTGTAAATAACATATATAAATAGATTTTATTAAAGGTATTACTTAAAAATAAACCCCGTTATTCTCTAGTTATAACCTATTTTATATAAACACACACATATACATAGATGTATGTCCACATGCACACACTCTCTTTCTGCACGCATTTAGCGCGATATGAAAATATTTTGAAATATCGATCTAAGGATTATCATCATCATCATCATCATTATTATTATTACTATTATTATTATTATTATTATTATTATTATTATTATTATTATTATTATTATTATTATTATTATTATAGTTGTTGTTGTTCCTGTTGTTGCTGTTGTAAAAGTTGCGTAAATGTAAATGCTTGATGTGAAGAAAATTGAAAATCATATCAATCAGCAACAACAAAAACGAATGCAACAACAACAACGACGACGACAACATCATAAGGCTGTATCTACTAGACTGAACATCCGGGTATGTGTTTATGCTAACATATACGCATTGAAAGGAAACGCTGTGGTGAATGGTCGGTTAGGTGGCTCTGGGTGGAAATTGAGCGGAGACGAACGGGTTTCTACGTTTGTTTATGACTATGTAAATATGTATGTAGGGTTATACGCATGCTAACGTACGTATCTTATACGTACATGTATATATATATATATATATATATATATATATATATATATATATATAT
>NC_069001.1:17762393-17762827 GCF_001194135.2 Octopus bimaculoides | reverse complement strand
GGTTCATATGTATGTGTATGTCTGTATGTGTACGTATGTTTATTTGTGTTGTGTGTTGGTGGGGGTGTTATATGTGTGTACGTGAGTTTGTGTGTGTCTCTAAGTATGTTTGTGTTTGAGTTGTCATTGTGGTGCGTGTGTGTGTGAGGGAGCAACTGTATGTGTGAGGGAGCAACTGTATGTGTGTGCATGAGGGTGTATGTGTGTGTTGTATTTATTAGGTGTCCTTGTACGTTGGGTTTATCCAGGATAAACCCAACGTACAAGGACACCTAATAAAAACGGCACACACACACACACCCACACCCACAAACACGGACACAAACACACATATATACACACACACATAGAGATGTGCACAAAACCAGTCCCAAAAACCAGTGAACCATGACAGACTGTCACAGACCAACCAAAAATAAAAAAATCTTCTTTAA
>NC_069001.1:17756746-17761652 GCF_001194135.2 Octopus bimaculoides | reverse complement strand
TATATATATATGTACTTAAATTATTTTTATGTATTCATATGTTCGAAAAAACTCCCAGAAGTACTGTAAATAATATATTATATTATTATATAAATAAAGCTTATTAAAGGTACTACTTTAAAAAAACCGTTATATATATATATATATATATATATATATATATATACACATACATATATTCTAGATTCACGACGGTATCATTGAAATATAGAAATAACTATGTTCGTACGAAAATGTACTTACACGTATTTATATACACACAACGTGGGCATAAATAACATATTATATATATGCATGTTTATATGCATGTACATATGAATGTTTCTATTCATGTCTGTATGCATGTATGTGTGTATGTATGTATGTTCGTATGGTGTGTATGTATGCTTGTAAGTCTGTGTATGTATGTATGCATATATGTATGTATGTATCTGTATGTATATATGTATGTATGCATTTATTTATGTATGTATGTATTTATGGATGGATGGATATATGTATGCACGTATGCATATATGAATGCATGTGTGTGTATGTACCTATGTATGTATGTAATTATGTATGTATACATATGCATTTATGGATGGATGGATGGATGTATACATTCATATATGTATGTATATGTATTGGAACATATAGATTTCCAATATAAAGGATAAACCTAATCCTCCTCCTCCCCCTCCTCCTCCTCCTCCTCCTCCTCCTCATTATCATTATTACGATTGAGGTTGTTCTTGTTGTTCATAAGTTGTTCATGTATTTGTACATATTTTTGAGCCAGTACATCAATTAACACACGAACAGCAATAACAATATTATCAGAATTGCTCTATTTTGATTTTGAGAACAAGAATATTGTGTGTAAGTGTGTGAGTGCGTGCAGGTGTGTGAGTGCGTGCGTGTTGTGTATGCTTGTGTGAGTGTGTGCACTGTGTGTGTGATAGTGTGTGTGTATCTTTGTATTGCTTGTCACAAGCAATGTGCAAGTTTGTGCTTATTTATATAAGCTTATGCATACAATAATGTACATGTGTATGGGGGGTATGTATGTATTTGTGCAATTGTTTCTGTACGTGTGTGTGCGTGTATATACATATATACAGAGATGGGCACCGTTAATTGAAAAGCTAACTTCGTTAATTGTTAATCCGTTAACCAAAAAGTTAACTTCGTTAATCGTTAATCTGTTAATTCTTTGAAAATGCAATGGAAGTTAACGTTAATCCGTTAACGTTAACTTCTATTGAAAAAAGGCATAACTACAGTTAAATACCCCACCGACTTTGTTGCCTCATAACTTCTAGAAAGATGGATGCTTTTTAACGGAACTTTCACCAAATAATCGCTTATATCCTGTAGATTGAGTTTATGTAAAGATTTGCCGCAAACAAATTTTTCGAGAGGCTGGAGAGAGGAGTTTTGGAAAATTCACAAGACCCGACCATTTCCACCTCATAACTTTCTGGAAAATAGTTATTTTTAAATGAAATTTTATACAAATACATTTCAAACGGTGTAGATTACGATAACAAAGAAATTTGTAGGCAAAATGTTTGGAAGGCGGGGGGGCAGGAGTTTCTGGAAAACGGAGTTTCGGATCGGACGGCCCACATAAGTTGGAATTTCTCCGTTTTGACGGGGATTTTTTCCATTGTTTTTCACCAAAGTCTTCAGAATGATGAGAGGCATCTTTTCACGAAAAAAAAACAACAAACAAGAAGAAACGATTTTGGCCATTTTTTCACTACGCACCTAAAACCCGCGAGAGAAACATTTTCAGCTTTAAAAAATTGTTAATAATTTCAGAGGAAAATGTATGATATTAGGGAGATATGGCTGTAATTTTTAGCATATCTCCAAACCTCCCTCTTCGTTTGTTTCTCACTCACACATTTATTGATATTTTTCAATATTTTTCTCCCCATGAACAAATTTTATAGAATGATGATGCCAAAGTAACACATGTGTAGACTCAACTGAGCGAGGCCATGTTATGTGTATGTGTGCAAGAAAAACACCTAAAACCATCTTTAGTGTTCATATTAATCTGTCAAATGTAATGCCTATTTGTTCACGTTATTTTGAATTATTCAGGTTCAAGAGGGATGTCCACAATATTTGCTTGTAACTTGGCAAATTTTTTACATACAGATTTGAAATTTTGTCAGTGGGTGCTTTATATACCACTGGCTTATAGTTATGTAATGTTAGCTGATCTTGCTGAGCAAATTTGACTTTTATGGGTAGGTAAATTAGTTAACACATCATTTCATGTCAGAAATCGTTTAATCAGATCTAAAAGACTCCTGAACAAACTTAAAATACCCAGCAGAAAAAGATGTCATTTGGTTCTTCTCAGACGAGAAAAACTTTGAACAAGATTAGAAAATAAACAGAAGAAATGACAGATGGCTATGTGCAGATCCTTCGGAAGTTTCAAGAGTAATGCATACAAAATTTCCTGCAACTGTCATGATTTTGGGGGTTGTCAGCAATTAAGGACATGTTGTGCCTCCTCACTTCTTTCCACAAGGTCTTCGACTAAACTCTGCTGCCTACATAGATTTCTGAATACAGCGGATCAATAATGTACGATAATTGATCGATAATATACGCAACGAAAGACGTTATGTGTTTCAACAAGACTCGGCACCATCACACAAGGCTACAGCAACGCAGAAATGGATGGCGGAAAATTTCCATGACCACATAACCTAAGGCATTTGGCCTCCTAGCACCCCAGATCTCAATCAATTGGACTACTATGAATGGAGCGTAGTTGAGAAAGAGGCTAATGAACATCCTCATAATACTAAAGAATCCTTAAAAGACTCCATAGTCAGAGTAATGTTTAATATGAACACAAACTCCTTGATCCTAGCATGTAGGTGATTCAGACCTCGCTTAGAAGCCGTTATTGAATATATTTATCCTTATCCTCACAATCTTTTTCAGTAAAATGGCATTATTGTCTATTTCTAAGAGTCATTTTTGTGTAACTATATAACCACCTTAAGTCGAACATAGGTGGTTATATACTTAGAGCCCAGGACTTATTATTTGTAAGCCTAGTACTTGTTCTATCGGTCTCTTTCACCGAACCACTAAGTTGTGGGAACGTAAACACACCAACATCGGTTGTCAAGCAATGGTGAGGGACAAACGCAGACAGACAGACAGACAGACAGACAGACAGACAGACAGACAGACACATATATACGAGGGGCTTCTTTTAGTTTCCATCTATCAAATCCGCTCACAAGGCTTTGTTCGGCCCGAGGCTATAATAGAAGACAGTTGACCAAGGTGCCATGCAGTGGGACTGAACCCGGAACCAAGTGGTTGGGAAGCAAGCTTCTTACCACACTTCTGAGCCTATATATATAGGTAAAATTATATACGGTCTTTATGCTCACGCCCCTAACGTTATTAGGGCGAAACCATCTCATCAGATATCTAGAGAAGTATAACGGGATTCCAGACAATTCAGTATTGCTTCTAGATGCTAAGCTTATCTTGGCCAACTCAAATCATCCAGTGTTATCGCTTCTTAACGACATGAGTTCTTTTCTTAATTCATAGGCATCGGACTGGTTGTTAACAGTGAGCTGTCACCGTTATGGTTGCATGTTGTTCTTAAGTGTATATCCAGCGGCATCAGTTCTTTGCGTTTGATATCACACATGGTAGTGTGTGTGTGTGTGTGGTGGTTGTTGTCACTGGTTCGTAGTTCGTCGGTCATTCAGTAAAAGTATTAAAATACTGATGGCCGCAGTCTTTACGTGGAAGTAACCATGTTTGATGGGGCCAAGTTAAGTCAAGGATTAAATACACTGCCTTTGTGTGCTGGGCAGGCAGGTCTAGTGTGGTATATCTAGATTGTCAGCTGCCAGTGGCTTTCATTTAAAGGACGTACCTCTGTTAACAACAATAAGTTAGTTCATTCTTTCTCTTGGTGGATACTGCATGATTGTGGATTGGAGACAGAGTTGGCAATTGGGAGTTGCAGGTGAGTAAGGAGGTGGTTCTGTAAAGGATACTCCATTTGATTTTGGAGAAGTTGTTTCGATGGTCACGGAGTCTCTAGATGAAGGGAGAATTTTCCCTGGCTAAAGGACCTGTACCTAAATTGGTGCATATGTTGGTATTCCTTCCCTCAAAGTTATTGGCAGTCAAACCCGTATAATGTTTTGTGACTCAGGATCCTCTCAGTGACAGCTGGAAGGATTTAGAGGTTGTGTCAAATACAAATGTTTCGTTTTTTTGAAATCTCTTCAGTGACAAATTTCTAAACTTTAGGACTATTAACAGACGTAGTATTTCGGTGTAGAATTAATTCATTGATTATGCAAATTAATAATATTAATGACGCGGATAAAGTTCCCATGGAAGCCTTCTGCTGTATGAGTCTATTGTTGTCACCATAGTTACCAAACATCAGACTGCACACTTCATATAGGGTTCGATTTTAGTTATTTTCGATTGTAGCGAAGAGTTCTGTGTAGAGTCTAGTTTATGTGCGTATGCGTATTTATATGTGTGTGTGTGTGCATGTAAGTGTGTGCGTGTGTATGTGTGTGTGAGTAGGTAGAAGCTCGTGAAGTGTTAGGTGTCAATAATGCTTATGTTACTCCATAGTTGACTCACAGCTTATTAATAGTAACTGGCTCATAACGTGCAGATCACTTGGTTATTTGTTGAAATACACCGGGTTACATTTCCAGACACTCTTACAAACAAGCACACACACACACACAGTATAAACATACACACTAGTATATAAATCCATGTATAATAATGTGATAATGCGTATACATGTGTAATAATCTATGTATGTAATATATATATAAGATAAACATATATAAGATAAACATATATAATATATAATATATAATATTATATATAT
>NC_069001.1:17752555-17754099 GCF_001194135.2 Octopus bimaculoides | reverse complement strand
ACACACACACACACACACACACACACACACACACACACACACAAACACACGCACGCACGCACACACACACACACACAAACACACGAACACATACGCATATGCACATGTTGTTTGCTGGATTTAGCTTCGTTTCGTTTGTTTGTGTTACTACAATGTTAATCCTTTAATCCGTTAACCCACAGGACCATAGAATTATCAAAAGACTGGTAATGAGAATAGTATACGAAAAATAATAGCAGTTCACCCAGCCGTGATCTTTCAGACATCAAACTCCATTTGTATAAATCATAACCTCCATCACCCACCAGCAGCAGCAGCAGCAGCAACAGCAGCACTACCACCACCACCGTCATCATAACCTTCATCATCACCATCATCATTGTCGTGGTTGTCGTCACCGCTACTGCAGTCACCACCGCCATCACTACTACCATCACCACCAACTATCACAACCACCACTACAACCATCACCACACCCACTACACATACCACACACTCACACCACCATCACCACCACCACCACCATAAACCACCGCCACCACCACTACCATTGTAATGCTGTTGCACTGTCCGCTATTACTGCACAATGACGACGAGACGACGATATCCTCCACCACCACCACTTCCACCTCCACCACTTCCACCTCCACCACTTCCACCTCCACCACCAACATAGCCACCACCACCACCACCACCACCACCACCACTACCACCACCACCACTACCACCACCACCATTACCACCAATAAGCCACAAGATGACCTCTTAAGAATCTGAGTCAGTTTTATATGCCTCGTTCTACCAATCGCTGTCTTTGCGAAAACGTTTTGTTACGACTAACGACTAATGACTAATAAATAGCATCACTTATGACTGAAAACCATTTCAAGAGGTTATATAATATATACCTACACTTCCTTACAACTGTTTTAGCCCATGATCTGTCTTGAATGAGTAAATCTATGAAAAAATTCATTCCAAATGTGACCTGTCTTTTTCCCAAGGCCTCTAATTAGTGTCCTATTTTATTAAAAATCAGTGTATATTGACTGCCCGTTCTTATTCAAGTGAGAGGTGGACCACTTACAGGCATCATATGAAAACGCTGGAGAGATTTCACCAGATAGATGTAATAATCCATTCTTCTACTATTACCGTCTCCGATGAAGGGATACATTGAACTTTCCCTGAAACAGCTGTAAGACATTCTACATAAAATATAAATTTACTTATGCCATTGGTCTCTTGATCTCATTCTTTTCAAGTGGCTTCCCGTTTTCCTATGTGTTCGTTCCGTTGTCTGTAGTTCATTGTTCTAACGTGATGTACCCTGATATGCATATATATACACATGTAGATGTAAGTATGTACATATATGTGTGTATACATGTATATATATTCTTTGTATTATTACATTATTGAACGCACACGTCCTTTTTTGCAAGTAAGTCTACTTTATTATTCTGACGTGACTCTATCTATCTATCTATCTATCTGTCTATCTATCTATCTATCTATCTATCTATCTATCTATCTATCTATCT
>NC_069001.1:17751364-17752007 GCF_001194135.2 Octopus bimaculoides | reverse complement strand
ATATATATACATACATACATATATACATATACATATACATACATATACATACATATATACATATTTCTATATACATACATACATACATACATACATACATAAATATATATATATATATAAATGATAGAAACGACAAATTAAGTATATATAATACCTAATTTGTCGTTTCTATCATTCCCTTCCTATAAAATATAATTTATATAGGATTGTTAGTCGACGGCAACTTGTGTCAATGTTGACATTATCATATTATTCAAGCGGACATCCTTCCATGGCCTCCCACAATTAAAACAAAGCCTCGACTATCAAATGAGGGGATCATACTTGAATACGTTTACGGGTTCGGCTAATGCGGTAAGAACTCATATGCATATGAATATGTAAATTAAGTTCTGTCGATTTTAATGCATTTGTATTCAGGTGTTCAATCAACCGAACTGCCCGTTCTTTGAATTAGCGGGTGTATAAGTGGCTGAGTATTCCACAGAAACCTGAGTGCTATTGACCTAATCCCTACATTTATATCTTACAATCGAGTTGCTGTTGTACGTGTATGTGTGTGTATTTATATATATATATATATATATATATTTGTGTGTGTGTAGAGTGTTAGGTGTATATATATATATATATATATACGTGT
>NC_069001.1:17745940-17750745 GCF_001194135.2 Octopus bimaculoides | reverse complement strand
ACACACACACACACACACACACACACACACACACATATATATATATATATATACGACGGGCTTCTTTCAGTTTCCGTCTACCAAATCCACTCACAAGGCTTTGGTCGGCCCGATTTGATAAAAGGAATAAAGAAGGCACCTGCCTCAAAAGTAAGGTACGCATGTTTTTTCATGGGTTTTTCCATGACCAGCTCCTGAACGTCCTTTCCCTATTGAGGATTACACATTGTTGATTTTTTTTTAATATATCGTTAGTCTTGTTTACACGCAAACCCCTCACTACACACACTTACACACACATTCTTGGTTTTGTCCTGTAGTGTCCTTAATATTTTTGTTAATGTAAACCCTTTGTGGTTAATAAAGAAATCATCATCATCATCATCATCATCATTATTATTATTATTATTATTATTATTATTATTATTATTATTATTATTATTATTATGAAGGCGGCGATCTGGCAGAATCGTTAGCACGCCAGAGGAAATGCTTAGCGGTATTTCGTCCGTCTTCTTCTTAATTCAAATTCTGCTGAAGTCGACATTGCCCTTCATCCTTTCGGTGTCGATGAAATAAGTAATAGTTGAGTACTAGGGTCGATGTAATCGACTAACTCCCTCCCCCAAAATTTCAGGTCTTGTGCCTATAATAAAAAGGATTATTATTATTAGCTGACCGAATCGTTAACACGCAGGGCAAAATTCTTAGCGGCACTTTGTCTTTACATTCTGAGATCAAATCCCGCCAGGGTAAACTTTGTTTTTCCTTCTTTCGGAATCGATAAAATAAAGTCCAAGCCTAGGGTTAATGGTACCAACTTACAACTCTTTTTACAAGATTGTTGACCATTTGATTTAATCAGAAAATATTTTATCACTTGCTTAATAGTCGCAAAATAAAGGCTTCTAATTTAGGTCAAAGACAAGCAGTTTTAAGGAGAAGGTGTTAGTGGATACCATCGACCTCAGTACTTGACTGCTACTATTTTTTATCAACCCCAGAAGAAGCAAACGCAAAGGTAACCTCCGCGGGATTTGAACCTAGAACGCAATGAATAAGTAAAAATGCTGCTACACAATACATCTGAAGCTTTAACGATTCTTCCCTTACACCATTCCTAATAACTGTAATAAGGATTTAACTAGCTGGACCCGTGAAAAATTCACGGAAAATATAAAAATGTAACCATCTGTAAATTGTGTGCTGGTGCCATGAGAAATGTTTCTATATTGTGACAGTTAAAGGCGAGTTCAAATTCTGCCGAGGTCGACTTTGCCTTTCATGCTTTCGGAGTCGATAAATTAAGTATCAGTTGCGTACTGGGGCTGATCTAATCGACTGGCCCCTCCTCTCCACAAAAATTTCAGGACTTGTGCTTATAGGAGAAAAGTATATTGCGACAGTTATAGAATATACAAAGAAGTGTAAAACTGATAACTATATAATCCAACCAAAATGTCTTAGTTACGCAAACGTAGATAGAATTACTATTTAGCTTTAAAATACATAGTACATATTCAGAGAACCCACTTGGTTTAATGGTACGGAACGTTTTTCTCGTATTCTTTTATTCTTTTACGTCATCTCTCTCTCTCTTTCTCTCTCACTTCCTCTCTGTAGACACACACACACAGGTCTGTAGACACACACACAGGTCTGTAGACACACACAGGTCTGTAGACACACACACACATACATTCATATATATGTGTGTGTCTTTTAGTTTTTGTTTACTTATAAACACCTACAAATGAACCAATTGAAGAACTCTGTGTGGTTGTTCAATTTGCTAGAAATAACAACCAAATCTCTCTCATACTATGCCCGTGTTAATATTAAGGAAAATGATAAAATAGAATTAATATTTTTGATTTTGTTCGGCTCTGTGAAATTAATTTTTTTTTCGTCCATTACTTGATACAAGAAAAAAGAAATTGGAAAAATCTTGACCAAAACAGAGAAATTGTAACTTAACAAAAAATATAGAAAGACAAAGAAAAGGTTGTCTTCGAAAGTCAAAAGATGTTTTTTAACTGAGGTGTAATTTCATAATTAAAACAAATTCAAAATTTAAATTTCGGAGCGTAAGACTGAACATGTTATCTGGTGTATGACCGAATTCAAATGGGTAGAAGACCTAAAACAAATGTGTGCGTGTGGTTGGGCCTTTAATACCCAGGGGTCAGTTTCAGTTCAGTCGTAGAAAGGAATTCAAATACCTATCGGCCATTCAGTTTCATGCCGTCATCTCTCTCCTCTCTTTCTCTCTCACTTCCTCAGTACACGCGACAAATTTAAGTATCTTAATTTTCTCATTAAGCTGGTTGCTGCTTCGGTGGCTCAGTAAGCATGGGTGTTGAGAAGTAGTTAATACAACACATACGTGGGGGTTTCAAATCACTTCCAGAAATTTCAGGAGACGCAATTAAAAGTATTACTTAAGCAACAAAACTTCTTTCTCCTAAGCGTGACAAACGCGTCAGGTACGTACACACAACAAATTGGCATATTAATATTATTGATAAGGCCTGTGGAGATTCAATGTTCCATTAATCGGTTATTGTTCAATTTTGATTCATAAATTTAGAGAACGCCATCGAATAGATTTTATATAACGTTACTGATTGTATTTCATAGATAAACTGATTTAAATTGTAACAATTGAACATCTTTTGCTTTCAATATTTCCATTGTTATATGTATGAGTGTGTGTGGCATGGGAGCTCCACGTAGCTTTCGCCGAGTCCTGTCAAACCATCCAACCTATGTCAGTAGAGAAAACAGTAAATGATGATGTTGATGATGATGATGATGATGATATATGTAATATTTAGCACACACAAATATATAAATATATATAACTAGTAACGATATACATGCTCAAATAAATATATATTGAAAGTTATATATACATATACATTAGCACAATATTCACATAAATATACACCTACACAAATATATACGCATACATACATGCACAAATAAACATTTATAAGTGTATAAATACATATGTACATAAATACATACATGCATACATACACATATATGCATACATAAATACACTAGCATATATACATGCATACCTCCATTCATACATCCATAACTAGATGTATATATAAAAAAGATATGGCGGATACTTATGCATATTCTGAGGAATGTGTTGTGTCACTGGAGAAATTTTTTACACTTCCTCTGTCTTAGAAGTCTCTGACCAACCAAACATCACGTTCTTAGTGTCAAGAATTGACCAAATATTTGCTTCCTGACATATTCTGATAAAAGATTGACTTTCCGTTGACAAATTCATGTGAAACGGTAGAAACTAGACCCTTTACAAACTCGTAGCAACAAGTGCGTTCGTTGTTGTTGTTGTTATTGTATTGTTGCTGTCACTGTTTAGCCCCAGGTTTGTCTTTGTAAAGCAGACATTTGATCAAAGGGAGTTCTCCCCATTACTATATCGTCTGTTGCTTAGACAGAGTTAATCTAAAATCAGAGGTTCTCAACTGGGGTACATATAAGATATTTGGGAGGCCCGCACAACAAAATAGTAAATTGGAGATCCACGATAGTATTTGAAGGGGTCCCTGAAAAAATGTTGCTTTAGATGTATGTATTGGTATTTATTGCAAGAGATAGCTTGGTTTCTTTCTCTAACATTATACACAGTTCACCTTGCACAAGCTAATGTCTGAAAAACAAAATAGGAAATTTGAAGTTTCTATAGAATTAGTTTTTAAACATCGAATGACTGTGGGGGTCCACCAGAATAAGATAGTAATCACAAGGGGTCCATTGGTAAAAAATGGTTGAGAAGCCCTGATCTAAATGAATAGATCTAACGTGTCCTTCTTAAGACGGTGTGATATGGCTGCTATGTTAAGTAGATTGAAGTGTCACATGGAGGTTCCCTTGTCACCTTGTACGTGTGCAATATTTCAGATTATAGGTGACATTTTCCTTAAAGAGGTGATATAACAAACTAATTGTTTTATATACCATCACAGCCTTTTAAATCTAAACACTGGCGAAACAAGCGCAATCAAACAATATGTCTGTCTGTCTGTCTGTATGTATGTATGTATGTATGTAAGCAGGGCCGGACTTATATATAGGCCAATATGGGCCATGGCCCAGTGGCTCCGAGAGTGCGAGGCGCCAAGTATTGGGGACCCCTTTAATGTAGAGAAGCATAAATTTCGAGTTAAACTATAAAAATATATATACAACAGTCAAATAAATAATCTGCAAATTATTTTTACTTGTCTAAATATTTGTAAACCCAATGGAGTTCTTTTAAATTTATTGAGCCCTCATTTCATTTATTGTGCCCTTTTAAATTTAAAATGATACTAAATCCTTCTGAATCAAACTGTTTGGGATCCCTAGATTTAATGCGGCCCTCTTTATTGTCTCATGTTTTGAATTAGCACTTTTTTTAAGTAATGACTTTCAAAAAATAATTTGATCGTCTGTTCTTCTAATATAAAAAAACAGCCAACAGCAATGCATGATCCAAAGAAATAAACAAAGCAGCATCAACATGTCAGAAACAATCAGTGTTGGAACTTACTAAAGTCATGGAATATGCAAAGGTTTCTTTAGGAGAATGCAAAATTGATATGAAATTATAAATACTCTTTGTATATCGATTATTTACAATGTTGTATTTGTTTTTATAATGCACATTCCTGCTGTTTACATCGAAATAGCAGAAAACTGCCTACACATAATCTTCCTAGACCTATAGCATCAGGGGCACCACTAGGTTTGAATACGGCAGTGTATGTATGAACATTGAT
>NC_069001.1:17745055-17745868 GCF_001194135.2 Octopus bimaculoides | reverse complement strand
ATATATATATGTACATATATACATATATACTCTTTACTCTTTTACTCTTTTACTTGTTTCAGTCTTTTGACTGTGGCCATGCTGGAGCACCACCTTTAGTCGAGCAAATCGACACCAGGACTTATTCTTTGGAAGCCTAGTTCTTATTCTATCGGTCTATTTTGCCGAACCGCTAAGTTACGGGGATGTAAACACACCAGCATCAGTTGTCAAGTGATGTTGGGGGAAGGGGCAAACACAGACACACAAACACATACACACACACGCGCGCGCGCACACACACACACATATATATACGACGGGCTTCTTTCAGTTTCCGTCTACCAAATCCACTCATAAGGCTCTGGTCGGCCCGAGGCTATAGTAGAAGACACTTGCCCAAGATGCCACGCAGTGGGACTGAACCCGGAATCATGTGGTTGGTATGTCTCCACTGTCTCGTTTTTGTTCCCAACATTGACCCTCCATAAATCCAAAATCTTATTTTGATATTTATGGGAGCAACTGTCTTCGAACGGTCATATTGTTGAATGCTCGAAATGTGGAGTAGATAGACAGCCGACAACTGATGAAGAGTCTTTTCTCCGTGTTACTTGTCCTGTTTTCCATTTGTTCTCTCTCGTTGTCTGCGTATTTAACTCGTTTGTTTTCGTACTTCATGTTATTTACACAGTTGGTGACGTCCGTACCCATATACGCATAAATATATATAGTCCTACCTATCGATTACATTTCAATTGCTCACTTTGCGTATTAGATAAAAGATTTTGAAAATTAAATGTGTCTATTTACTTCTTGCATGTCTGTATATAT
>NC_069001.1:17743499-17744428 GCF_001194135.2 Octopus bimaculoides | reverse complement strand
AATAAGTGGGTGCGGGTAAAAGGGGGTTATTTTACCCTAAATTTATATAGCAATAAGAAAATGGGGGGAATATGAGGTTCTCATCAACTTGTAGACACTATATTCCGTTGATTAATCTGTTTATTTTCTTATTGCTATATATATATATATATATAGATAGATAGATATAGATATATATGTATATATACACTTATATACGCATACACATGTTACTACCAAATACTGATTTCAAATTTTGGCACAAGGCCAGCAATTTCGGGGGAGGGGTAAGTCGATTACATCGATCGCAATGTTTTAACCGATTCTTATTTTATAGACCCAGAAAGGATGAAAGGCAAAGTCAATCTTTGTGGATTTTGAACTTAGAACATGTAGACGGACGAAATGCCTTTTAACACTTTGCCTGGCGTTCTAACGATTCTGCTAAAAGACAGTCCAACGCTGCAATAGAAGGCAAGTCAAGGTGTAGCATAGGGGGACTGATTTCGAACCATTATCTTAACGATCCAACTATTATCATAACACAAAGTAGGAAATAGATTTCTTTTTTTCTTAACTATAAAAACAGATTTTTAAAACTTTCCATATGAGAGGAGTGGTGTCGAGAGTGTGTGTGTGTTGGTGTTGCTGTGTGTGTACGTATTAGAGTGTGAAAGTGCGGTATGTATATACGAATTGCACGATTTATATATACAGTAATCCCTCGACTATCGCGGGTGTTACGTTCCAAACCCCGCCGCGATAGGTGAAAATCCGCGAAGTAGAAACAGTACTGTACTGTATATTTTTATTATTTTTATAATTTGAATATATTTATTTTATTATAAATGCAAAACAACACCACACACACATATATATATGTCTGTGTTCTTGTATCTATCTATCTATCTATCTATCTATCTATCTATCTATCTATCTATCTATCTATC
>NC_069001.1:17742227-17742730 GCF_001194135.2 Octopus bimaculoides | reverse complement strand
TATATATGTATATATATTGACCGTTGACTGAACACTATTCAATTTTTTTTCTCCGTGTTTTTCTCCTTGTCTCCGTATTCTTTCTGTTGAAGAGCGTAGCTCGAAACGTCAAAGACTTTCCGTATTCCCGAGCGTCATACTAATATATACTTTTGTTATTTACACCACCTGTCCTCGTCTGTTGTTATTATTTGTATATTCTCCCATATATATATATATATATATATGTGTGTGTGTGTGTGTGTGTGTGTGTGGATGTGTGTGTGTGGATGTGTGTGTGTGTAGATGTGAACATACGTTAATGCATGTACATACATATATATACACACACAAAATAAATGTATATACATATACGTACATATTTGTGTGCTTATGTGCATACAGGAGTTTGTTCACAAAAAAATGCAGACAATTACAGACATAAATAATATGGTGTATGTGTGCGTGCATGTATGTACGTATGTATATATGTATGTCCCCCCCCCTCTCTCTCTCTCTCTCTC
>NC_069001.1:17739798-17741391 GCF_001194135.2 Octopus bimaculoides | reverse complement strand
ATTAATTGATAGTAGGAGATGGGTTTCGTACTAGACTATTACTAGGTACAACATATATTTCGACTCATCAGTCTGGGTCTCTTCAGGTACATTGATACGACCCTTGTTATAGTAGTAGTAGTAGTAGTAGTAGTAGTAGTAGTAGTAGTAGTAGTAGTAGTAGTAGTAGTAATAATAATAATAACTCTAATAACTCAATGAGCAATAGTATGAATCATTATAAAAACTTTACCAAACACAAAACTAACCACTCACATAAAGTTAACAACCTAGATAGTAGAATCCCAAACCGTAAGAAAAAAACTAACCAAACTTAGATATATAAGAACCAACTACGAGTTAGAGAAAACTAGTAACAGGCAACAAATTAAACACCTGACGCCGCAAAATCCCAATGCCACTCCAAACACCCGAACAAACAGACCTAACAGAAAATATAAGAGCTATGACGTCCTTTGGTATGACCCAATCTGGGGTTCGAACATCTCATCCAAGATCGCGAAACAAATTTTCCGTCGCTGCTTCCCTAAAAATGGAATGTACAGCAAAATATTCAACCATCACACTATAAAACTGTCCTATGCTAATTCATCAAATATAGAGCACCACATCCATATGATAAACAATCGTACAGTGATAGAACGAACAGACTACACTCAAAGTAAGCTAGTAAATATTGATCGCGACTCATAACTAACCTAGAGACAACGCTAATACCAACCAATTAATGCATCAAAGTGATTATAACTCGAACTATAATTCCAACCAACCGAGAGAAAGTAGCTGCAATATGGACAATAACCATCCAACGAATCACACCACCAAAAATTCAGACAACGACACTAATACACCCAGAAATAGTGATAATAGTAGGATAACAATGACGACAAATATACTGAACAGAACCAATTCATCTAGTCCTCGCAGCACAAAAAACAAAAAAACAAAAAGAACAATCCAACCAGTTATGCTCATTCAGAGACAAATCCAATTGTCCTTTGAACAATCAATGTATGACCAAAAATGTGATATATAAGTGACTTGTAAACACTAAAGGAGGCGCCTACGTATATATCGGTGTCTCGGCAGAAAGTTTCAAAAATCGATATCGTAATCACATTGCCAGCTTTCGAAAAATTCTTAAACGGTAACATCACTGGCTGATTTTATCTGGAGGCTCAATTAAGTGAAGGCAATATACGACCTGACATGGTCTATAATCAGACACGCAAATCACTACAACACATTATCCCGCAAATGCCAGTTATGTTCGGAAGAGTCACTCTCAATATTGTTAACAGAGGAGCGCATTATAAATAGATTTACGGAACAATTACTCAGATGCCTACATGCAGCTAAACACACGTTCACAAATTACAATCTTAACCATACCTAGCTAATGTAAACCTAACTCTCACAGCTTGGATTAATCCATCTGAGTTAAAAGAACAGTATCGGAATAACATATACTTAGACATGTAACTTTACAGTCTAGGTGTATATAAATAGATATATGTACCTATATATGTGTATATGGTTATGCGAGTATACGCATGCGAATGTATATATATATATATATATATATATATATAT
>NC_069001.1:17736461-17739193 GCF_001194135.2 Octopus bimaculoides | reverse complement strand
ATATATATATATATATAAAATAATAAAGGTGGTTAGACGCAATATAAGACCAAAAGGGAAGAATTCAATTGTCACTAATAGTGACTGAGGGTAAATTGTAGCACTTACAATGCTAGACACTGAGTTTCTTTCAGCTTTCGTCTACCAAATCCACTCACAAGGCTTTGGTCAGCCCGAAGCTATAGTAGAAGACTCTTGCCCAAGGTGTCTTGCCGTGGGACAAAACCCAGAACCATGTGGTTGGGAATCAAGCTTCTTACCACGCAGCCACTTCTACGCCATATCAACTCCTATTGAATTGCAGTTTTCTATTTTATTCTTAAACTACTTTTTCGTGTGTGCTTTTCGGGCGATTTGAAATTCGAAAAGTGTATGAGGAAGTTTCCCTGCCCATCTCCCTCTTTAGCCCGGCTGTGTTTCATGCTGGTAATATTCGTGTTATAGTTAGGTGGCAAGTTGGCAGAATCGTTAGCACGCTGGGCAAAATACTTAGCGGCATTTCATTCATCTTTACGTTCTAGGTTCAAATTCAAGCCGAGGTCGACTTTGCTTTTCATCCTTTCGGGATCGAGTAAATATACAGGAGTTGGGCACTGGGGTCAATGTTATCAACTTACTCTTTCTCCAGAAATTGCTGGCTTTGTGCCAAAATTTGAAAGCAATATTCATATTATTGTCTCTGTTTTAACAGCACAGTATCTGCTCTTCCCTTGTTTTTTTTCTTATCTTTGAAACTATGGTTGCTACAGTCAGAGTTACTGGTGTTTTATGGCTGTTGTTCTGATGTCTGAAGTTGATGCTCTTAATGTTGTTATGGTTGCACTTAATGATTATCTTCGAATCTAATTAAGCAACCAACCCATCACGTAAGTCGGTTTTATTTCTCATCTGCCTTCCCAAATCTCAAGTAGACAAACGATAACTTATTTGGCAAATATCTATCTATCTATCTATCTATCTATCACTTCACATTGAAATAACATATTACTTAGTTGGAATTATAAATACATAAAATTTCCCACGTGATGACTAACTAACTAACTAACTAACTAACTAACTAACTAAATATAACGACGTATTTATATGTAAACGAACAAAGTAAATGAAAGAAAACAGAGGTGCAGATATACGTTACCGGATATTAACAAAATTAGAACAGGACCAAAATTTAACTCTACAGGCGGTAGCAGAAGAATGTCAGAAGATTACGACATGGCACAAATAAAATTGAGAAAGATTGTTCTCAGATTCAAGCGTGTCGACCAGTAACGGTTAAAAATTAGACAAAGAAATATTAAGACCAAATCCATGTTAAATGTGCGGTGGTCTACATTTTAAAAATAACTGTTCGTTTCAAAATATGAAATGCTACAAGTGTGGCAAAATAGGCCCTAAAAGTCACATTGTAGGACAGAATAAAAAAAACAAAAACGTTGAACAGAAAAAATCACGTAAACGGATTATCAGTGACAAAAAATTCGTTAGTAAAAATTAATAACACAAACGTAAAGTTACGATTGGATACAGGCAGCAACATCTCAATAATTAACACAGATACATGGAAAAAGATCGGGAGACCTAAATTGCATGAAACCTCGAAAATTGCCCATGGTGTTTCAGGAAAAGATGATATTGTAAGAGTGAATTCATAAGTAACATTACATTTCGTGAAAAAAAAAAAAAAAACCTTAAAAGCTGAAGTTTTTGTGTTAAATGATACAACAAACTTGTTTGATACTGACTTGATGTAATTGTTTAATTTATGGGATCTCTCAATAAATCTTGTCAGTTAAAATATAAATGGTTTATCCTCCAGTACTGATAAGTCGTCAAACGAATTGAAAAAGAAAAAATTAGAACATATTTTTTCTGAAGTTCTGTCCGATAAAATAGGTCAAAACGAAGGTACGGTTTCAAATACAAGAAAACGCCATACTGACATTTAAACAAAAACGAACGGTGCCGTTTGCAGCGTTAGAATAGATAAACTTAGAGTTAGAGAGACTAGAAAAAATTGAAGTTATCCAAAGAATGGAATATTCTAAATGGGCAGCACCAACTGTGTTCGTTAAGGAAAAAAATAATAAAATCAGAGGGTATGCTGATTTTTTCCCACTGGAATTGAACCCTAAGCGTAAGAGATATTAAAACTCGGAGCAGAGTTCAATTTTCAAAAGGGAAGAAGATAGGGGAGACTGATTCTAAAAAGGGGAGATGTTATGAAAGGATTCCGATCGCCCCAATATGACTAAAAGTGGGCTGTGACATTTCTATTAGATAGAGAATTGTCGAGTCATCAGGAGTTCGTGTTGGTAAGCAGCTCACTGTAAGCCCTTGATGTAGAGTGTTGAGTCTCGTGTAATAGCAATAGTAGTGCGTCGTGTATATACTTTTTTTCCCTTTTTCTTTATATTATACTAGCAGAAATACCCGGCTTTGCCCGGGTTAAAGAGAATAATGAAATCTAAAAACGCCGTCTAGACTACGCAACCTTCAACTGTTAGTAGCTACGATACCATATTTCTACATTAATAACTCTCCAATCCATGCCAGCATGGAACATAGACATTAAGTGGAATGCCAGTCTCTCATCTAGGAGGGCCTTGAAATCAATGTTACCAACTGGGGACTATGTGTGTCGTAGTGATAATAAAAAGACCCAAAGGAGGTCTGCAACGAAATAATTTTACTCAACACTTTGCAAGTGAATCAGTGGAGGCAAAGATGCGTCT
>NC_069001.1:17729637-17734383 GCF_001194135.2 Octopus bimaculoides | reverse complement strand
ACTTAAATAGTGGAGGAGGTGTTATGTTGCTGTGGGCTCTAACTCTGCAAGAAGTTAAAATGTTTTTTGACTAAAACACAACTGGAACCCTAAGTAAGGCATCTGTAAAATTTGAATGAAATTGGTTGTGTAGTTCTCGAGTTTTAGGGATTCACACAGACAGACAGACAGACAGACAGACAGACACACATTCTCATTTATATATATATAGATATCCAATACAGGTATTTCGTATGTCATCACGTTCTGAGTTCAAATGCCGCCGGGGTCGACTTTGCCTTTCATCCTTTCGGGGTCGATATATTAAGTACCAGTTACGCTCTGGAGTCGATGTAATCGACTGGTCCCTCCCCCAAAATGTCAGGCCTTGTGCCTATAGTAGAAAGGGTTATGTATCCGATACAAGGATGTAAAACACAAGATGATCAACGTGAGAGAAAGGTAAGATGGAATGTCCATAACAAGCAGTGTATATGTATATGTGTGTACATACATATATCTTATCTTTTATCTTTTACTTGTTTCAGTCACAAGAATGCGGCCATGCTGGGGCACAGCCTTGAGGAATTTTTAGTCGAAAGTTTTGACCCTTGTACTTAGGTACTTATTTTATTGGTATTTTTTGCCGAACCATTAAGTTACGAGACATAAAACACCAGCACCGTTGTCAAGTGGCGGTGGTGATGGGGAAACAGACAGACCGACAGGCAGACACACATACATATATGCATATATACGACGAGCTTCTTTCATTTTCGATCTACCAAATCCACTCACAAGGCTTTGATCGGCCCGAGGCTATAGTAGAAGACATTTGCCAAAGGTGACTCACAGGGGGACTGAATCCGGAACCTTGTGGTTGGGAAGCAATCTTCTTAACACAGCCACACCTATGCTATATATATATATATACAGTTGAAATTTATAGTAAAACAAAAGACGAAGATAGGTGTATGGACAACAAGCAGAAGTATTAGTTTGACGCTCGGGAAAGCGAAAACGTCTTTTCCATTTCGAGCCTACGCTCTTTCAACATAAAGGAATAAGAGAAAGAAAAACAGAGAGAATGAAAAAAGCCCGTAGATTTAGCGGTCAAGCATGGCAACTGATTAGAGAAAGAATTTGAAGGAAGAGGTTGGAGAAAGGGGAATAATAAAGTGCTGGTGATCCCAAAGGAAGGTGCCAGTGCGTGTGTGTGTGTATGTGAGAATGGTGTATGTGAATATGGAAGTGAGTGAGTGTGTGTGTGTGTGTGAATAGGGGATAGTGACTTTGACGTGTGTGAGTGTGTGTGTGTGTGTAAGTGTGTGCGCCTGTAACGTGTGGCTGCTCATAGAGCGGTATGTGTGGTGACGCTATTGAAGATTATATGTGGGCGTGTGGATGATGGTGCATGGTGTGGGTGCTGGGAAGTGATCAGTGCTAGTGAGTGTGGAGTGGTGCGGGGTGGTGTAGTGGTGCGGTGTGGGGTATGGATGTGGAGTGTGTGGTATGCAGGGTAGGGTATGGGATGTTGGTGTGTGTGGGGTGTTGGGGGTTGGATGTGGGGTGTATGTATAGATAGATAAATATGAGCCTACCTGCCTTGCCAATGGGGAGGCATCATTCGAAACCTAAAACAATGCGAGGAAGAGCATTGTGACCAGCGATGTATAACCACATATGACAGTCTGGTCTGCAATTTGAATGTTCTGACTTTCCATTGAGTATGTTTGTTAAACTTTTGAACGAAAATATTTTCTCACACATATATATATATATCGAGGAAATATTTTCCATTTTCACTAATATGACATACATATCAGACAGTGTATAAACGCGCGCGTGCGCACTCACAGACGCACACACACACACACACAAGCACACACACACACACTAATATGCGCATGCATGCATGCAGACACATGATTGTGAAAAGTTATTTATTATTCAATCATTTCTGATAATGAAGGATATTTCATATTGAATAATTTAACGAACGAAGCTCAACAACATACAGTTGTAGGACAGCTCCTTTATTATATTAGTTCCTCTTATTATTTTATTATATATTAGTTCATTTCCTGGAGGCTTAAACAGATGCTGTTATCTAGCTATCTCACCCACTATCTATCCCTCCAGCCCTCCACACACACACAGGTGATTGATGACCAGATATTTTTACAGCTTCACTTAATTACGTCGATGGTTTCGCCTGTATAACTCTGAGAGCTTTTTAACACTTCTTTAGCAGCTGCGACGAACCTGTAGCTTCTCTCAGACAGAAACTGAGAGAGGGGGAGAGGGAGATGAAGAAGAAGGAGAGAAAGAAAGAGAGAGAAACATAGAAGGAAAGATATAAGAGAGGAATACAGGTCTATCAATTGAGATACTTATATCGATAGATATAATTATGTATATCTATCTACACACACACACACACACACACACACACACACACACACACACACACATATATTTATATAATGATCACCTAAGTCCAGTTAGATCTTTTTTGAACCCCGTCCAACCATAAAATACTATGAATGTGGTAGTTTTCTTGACATTATACAACATGTTTTGGAGATTCCCATCTACTTTTTGGGTTGACAGAAACATATATGTAGGTTTTTCTTACGTTTTTCTCTTAACTTTTTTGAGCTTTCAGCTTCCAATTTATTTGTAATGTTTTTTTTAAAAAAACACGTCATCTTTCTACAACATGCAAATAAATCAGCAATTACATCAATTTATTCTCCATTTTCTTTTTGCTTTACCCTCAATATTATAAAATTTCAATAATCCTAAACATATACAAATGACTTTACCATTATATGATACGGATTGAACCAGTGGAATATCTTGGATTATATAATCCCTAATGAGGATTTAACTTCTAAGAATTAAATATATATATATATATATATATATATATATATATATTTTCTTTTCAAAGTTTCAGCTCAGAGCTGCGGCCATGCTGATGCAATATATATAAAATACAAAATGGGACAAGAACGCAAAACATCCGGACAGCTAGGTTATACAAAAAAGGGACAACAAAACATCCAGATAGACGATACAAAGAAAGCAAGGACGGGTCATTCGGAGTTTTCTTTCCTCAGTCGAGTTCCAGATTATCTTTGCAATTTCAGCTGGTTATACTCGAGAAGCGGCGTACATACACTTTGGTCTCTTATATGTAAGTGTATATATATACATATTCTCTTTTACTCTTTTACTTGTTTCAGTCATTTGACTGCGGCCATGCTGGAGCACCGCCTTTAGTTGAGCAAATCGAACCCAGGACTTATTCTGTGGAAGCCTAGTACTTATTCTATCGGTCTCTTTTTACCGAACCGCTAAGTTACAGGGACGTAAACACACCAGCATCGGTTGTCAAGCGATGGTGGAGGGACACACACAGACACACAAACACACATACATGCATATATATATATATACATATATACGACAGCCTTCTTCCAGTTTCCGTCTACCAAATCCACTCACAAGGCTTTGGTCGGCCCGAGGCTATAGTAGAAGACACTTGCCCAAAGTGCCACGCAGTGGGACTGAACCCGGAACCATGTGGTTGGTAAGCAAGCTACTTACCACACAGCCACTCCATATACTGAATATTGATATCTTTGTTTACCTGTTGAACTGCATATTTTAAGTTCTCAGCTATGTCCTCACGATATTTTATCCAATGTTGTTGGGGACTGCTAAGTTGACACATGTTCAGTATAATTGCAAAAAGGTTACAGAGTTTCCTTGGAGAATCTGATACTGATGCTTCAGTCAATGCAATGTCCCAATGTTCATCATTTTCTAAAACACCTTAAGTTTCACACACATGATCATTTACCCTTCTCGAATCCTGGAATGGTTTCGGACCAAGTACTTCATGCAAAAGGAGGCGTAAATAGTAGCATTCTTCTTGGCTTGGCGGGGGGGGGGGGGCACTGTAAACTTTTGCAAGAGCATCAGCCCCACATTTCCTCTTGTGCCATTTTTTGTTTCTCCAGGTGTAATACTTGGGTAGTTGTGAGTTAAGGAGTTTTCTTGCATCTTCATCTATTTGCCACAACTTAAAAAAGGCAATAAGGGTAGTTTCTTTTGAAGAAAGAGCTTGTTGCAAGGTTGTTTATTATGTAAAGATAACCCTGTGGTCATTCTGTAGATGGACACTCAAATGAATGATAGCTGGGTGCCTCTCATGAATGGAAAAATTGAAGATGAACCAAAAAGCATCATTGGTACTGATGCATCATCCTCTGTCATACTGTGCAACTTCATCATTTTTATTTATCTGCTGATTGACATTCTGCATAAGATTGTGTGCTGCAGCATCCAAACCTTTGTTTATATATTTGCAAACATACTTAATAGAGTTAACAGAGTTGCAGAAGCCAACATTGACTCTGGATACCTGTACTCGCCGTTGCTTCACTGTAGAATACTAATCATCTACACCCTGACTCCTCTTGTAGAGTGAGAACATTGTTCTCGGAAACGTTTACGAAAATCAAAATTGGGATTAAATGAAAAAATGGGTTACGTGAATATCTTCACAAGAGTAATTGAAATAAATGGCGATTGTGGAACGCCCCACGTATAGACATACACAGTATCAGATATCAGAGGAAATGGACGCCTTTGAGAGAGAAGGGGTGTGTTGTTATGTATACGTACATGCATAAATATGCATACATCTTTGTGTGTGTGTGTATGAGAGAAAGAGAGAGAGAGAGAGAGTGTGTG
>NC_069001.1:17728872-17729627 GCF_001194135.2 Octopus bimaculoides | reverse complement strand
TGTGTGTGTGTATGAGAGAAAGAGAGAGAGAGAGAGAGTGTGTGTGTGTGTGTGTGTGTGAATGCCACTTAGACATCACTCCCTCTCTCGGTCACACACACATGCACACATACATATAAATGTATGCACATGTATTCATGTATGTACGTATATATGACAACACACCTTTTGACTCACTCACTGTCTCTCTCTCTCTCTCACAAACACACACATACATAAATGTATACAAACGTACTTATGACAACACACGTTTGCGTGTGTGACTGACTTGTGTGTGTGTGTGTGTGTGTGTGTGTGTGAGAGAGAGAGAGAGAGAGAGGGTGAGAGAAAATATTGCGAACAATGAATGAAATAAACATGAAATGAAAAAGTCGTATACATAAAAGCTCTTGACCGGAATGTTTGAATTCGTAAACTTAGTAAATATTTCTTTCAGTAATTTATTGTAGTTGTTTGTAAATACTGAATTAAAACTTGAAATGAAAACGTCAAAATAGAGGGTGAAGCTTTTTGTCGTTGCTACGTCAATACCAGAATTTGACATTGAGACGCCATTTTAAAGAAGTGAATCATATACATAAATCAATATTATTTACTTTTAATAAAAAAAAAAATCAAATGAAGAGCTTAACATTTGTCCGAGATCAAATTATTCGTGCATTACAAGTATAGAATTAATTGGTGAAGCCGTTTTCGCGTGAAAAGCGAATACACACACATCTCTATTATATATATATATATATATATATATATAT
>NC_069001.1:17724431-17728240 GCF_001194135.2 Octopus bimaculoides | reverse complement strand
TATATATATATATATATATTAATACAATTAAGATTCATTTGAATTAAGCACTTAAATTGAGGCACCTTGTTAGGTCGATCTAATTTGCACACCCAAACAATATCAGGTGAATATCAAACTCTGTGCAGAAGTATTTGCACTTGATATTCTTGCAGTGTATGCAGATAACACGACCCAATTTAGTGAAGAGATCAGCTCTTGGATGTTCAGACATGTACGTTATATAAGAATACTGTCGCTAATATTTCCGAAGTGCAGATTCCAGGGGAGGTGAATAAAATGTAAATGAGTAACAAAGATGTAATGGTGTCAGTTCATCACAATGATGTACAGGTGCTAATTCATTCATGAGTAACAAGATGTACAGGTGTCAATTCACTACTCTCTGTGATATCGAAACCTATTCAGTAATGCATTCTAGTGACCATTAACCCCTTTGATCGATAAACTTTTAATAATTACAATGTGCACTTACTCTTTTCCATTGATGAATCTCTTCTTTCATAGTTGATGTAAAATATATTTATTTTTTTCTAATGGATTCTTAAAATTCGCTCCTCCCCTAAATATAAAATATATCCTCTAAGATCTGTTACAATTCTACCGCAATCAGTTTCCTTGATATACTTTAGATATATCTTATAAACCCATTTCCAAAGGTAATTTTATCTCTATGAAAACTTGGTATATTTATATTTTATTTTATCTTGTATTAATAATAATTATTCTGGGTATAATTTTTTCTTACTAATAATTACAAATATAATTTTATTTTGTTTTATCTTATATCCTTCTTTATATCTTTTTTATACCTTCTATATTATCTTTTTATACGTTTTTATAAAAATTAAAATAAAAAAATTTTCTTATACTTTATAAATTTCTATATTTTATGTTTTATGCCTTTAGTACCCTTTTATATATTTTCATGGTTTATATATTTTTTTATTACCCATTATATCTTATAAATTCTTATAAGTTATTCTTTTATCTTTTTATATTTTTTAATATTTTTATGCCTTTATATATCCTTTTTTATATATTTTAATAATTTTTATAGCTTATAAATTTGTGACAATTTATACTTTTTTTTATAAAAGTCACTGTATACTGCAATCACATATATTTTTTTTTTATCATACATTATACTCATTATGTGATTAAAGGATTAAATTTGCTTAAATTTTGTATCTGAATGTACTCATTTATATATTTCTAATGTACTTATACTATGCATTAGATTTCATTTCTTACTATATCCCATCTTTACCCACCTGTATTTGACGGGAATGGTTCTAATATCAATTCAATGTATACTATAAGATACCACCATGCTAGATATAGCAGCCAAAACTTGACTCTAAAACCACACTAAATGTTCATACAGCACCAGGAGAGAAGACAAAGAGACAAAATAAGCTAGCAAAAAATTATTGGATAATTCCAGATCCCGGATTTCTGACTTTGCATAAGAAATGCTTTGCCTCACCTGTGGAATACACACAAAATAGTACATAAATACATATATACATATATATATATATATATATATATATATATATATATATATATATATATATATATATATATATATATATATATAACATACGAATACTTACATATACGCACGTACACACACATATATATGCACGTATGCACACGACCAATTTACATTGCCTGCCAAAAACTCCTCGTGCGATGTGCTCAAAATACCACCGCAATGAATATAATGAGGAAGTAAATAGATAAATTTATATAAATAAGGATAAGATCGTTATTTCAGATACCGATCATATCAAGTGGTCAGCATGGGAATAAAAACCTCATAGGTAATAATTATTATTAAAATCATAATTAAGGGTAAGAGATACCACCATGCTAGATGTAGCAGCCAAAAGTTGACTCTAAAACTATAATAAATGTTCATACAGCACCAGGAGCAAAGACAAAGAGACAAAATAACTCCTGGTGCTGTATGAACATTTATTGTGGTTTTCGAGTCTACTTATGAGGTTTTTATTCCCATGCTAGCCACTTGATATAATCGGTATCTGAAATAACGATCTTACGGTTGTATTTATGGCTGGGGCTATTGGCCGAGTATACAGGCATTGATATAGCGGATATTTTAAATTTAGTCTCTTCGATAGAGCTAGCTGACGAAGGCCAATCGGTTTTACGAAAACAAATGTATTCTAAGAAGTTCGAATCTCGAGTACTAGGTTGTCTATTTCTCTGACGTTTTTCCTAGAGGTAACATGAAAATTTTTATATTCGCATTTTCCTACTGCAAAAATCTATGGGTAGAGTGAAACTACATCCATACAAACCACTACACATCCTGTGAGGTCGTTGAAGTGGTTGCAACTATTGACTCTACTGAGAAGATGCTTCATGCTCATACAGACATTCGGGGACATTTTGATGAGTGGTAAAACACCTGTGAGAAGAAGTAGGATTGCCTGTAATTGCTAGAGATATTCGCTCACTAAACAGGCAGGGTTGGGGGGGGGCATAACAGGGTTTACGTAGGGTTTATGATCCTTACGTAACCTGTAAGGTGTAGGAAAAATCGTTGTTGAATGCTTGGAAATTTTGTGCTGTCCGTTTTTGGGGTTGAAGTATGTTACACCACATTCCCATGTGTGCATTGAGAAGTTTCTCCACTCTTTTATGTTCCTGCGGTGCAACCTCTTTCATGCAACTGATGTGTTGTTGCATGGTCTGGACATAGTTTTGTCGGCTGTCTATCGACAGTCTGCCAGACTTATCCGTTGGGAGGCACATTAATTCTCTGTTCCCAATTCACTGTTTCAGTTTTTGTAGGCCTTTGGCAACAAATGAACTGAGTTGGTGGGTCTCGCCCTCATTATGTGTTTTAGTGGTTTTGTTATATTGGTTTAAGATGTGTCGGAGTCTATTTCTAGCTAAGGAAATCGTTGCCTCTGATTCACTGTCAGTCTCTGCTGGGATGCATACCCTGTTGTTGAAGGGTGAGTCTGTGGGGTATTTCCTCATCATATCGTATGATTTGTTGTTGGGGTTATAGAAGACAGAGTGTAAGGTGCTACTGGTGTTACTATCGTTGTGGTTGTTGTTGTTACAGATGCTGGCATTGTTGTAGCTTGTGGTGGTGGTGATGGTGATGGCAGTGTTTGTGTTGTGTTCATTGATAATGTTGTTGTGGTTGTGGTTGTTATTGTTGTGTGTGGTATAAGTGTTGGTGCCGGTGTGGATGATGTTGTGGTTGGTATTACTGTCTGTCTGTGTGTGTGTGTGTTGCGGTTATTGTTGTTATTGTCATTGTTGTTATTATCATCACTATTTTTGTTGTTATAGCTATTATTATAATTGTTGCTGTTTTCGTTTCCTATGTTTATATTGTTGTTGTTATAATGGTTTGTGTGGGGGATATTGTGGTTATCATTATTGTTGTCACTAACATTAACGTTGCTACTGCTATTGCTGTTATTGTTGTTGTATTGTTCTAACCGCCATCTTATTTATAAGAAGGTTTTTTCAATCTCAGAGAGACAATAAATTTTTCTGACCTTCTTATATGTAGCGAATTTCAGTTGCAACTCTAAGGCATGCATTTCATCCGTATCTAGCTGTACTGCACCGTATATTCCAGAGGTGTAATTGTTGTTGCTGGTGGTGGTATTATTTTTCAGTGTCCTGGCGCAGAAGTCCTCTGCTAGAATGAGGAGGTGCTGAAGAGCTCCTGGCTTTAAGGGTATCCCGGAAGGCCTCACTGGAGGCTCAAACTTCTGAGTTTTTTGCAGGACTATATATATATATATATATAT
>NC_069001.1:17722007-17724036 GCF_001194135.2 Octopus bimaculoides | reverse complement strand
ATATATATATATATATACACACACAAATAAGTAACAAGGATGTCCAGGCATCAATGCATTACGGCCGTTTCAAGTGGTTGCATATAATCGATCACGGAAAGCATTACATCAATTTGAAAGAAATTTAATAAAACTTTCAACACGGTGCCTCTGCATGTTCGCAGTCCAATAACTGAAATAAACCAAATACTCTAGACACCCTTCAACACTAGAGCTGCCGTATTAGAACGTCAGTACTCTCACAAAGCAACGTAGAAAAAATCCTTTCCTCTGTCCCTCCATCCACCCATTTTCTCCAACCACTATTTCTAGTAGGGTTGTTGGGGTAGAGTCTTCAGGTACCTCATCTATAGGATCCTATCAGAAGCATGTGACATTACAGTTTCCGGCTGGCTTCTCAAGCGTGACTAACTGAGAATATGAATATTTTCCAACCATTTCGTTCTTGGTCTACTCCTAGGTCTTCTAGATGACTGAGTTTGAAGAATTCGTCTCACGATTCTTTCTTACGACATTCTAATTACACGTCCATAGTACTGGAGATTTTCCTCTCAATGTGAAGTAGCGGTCCAGCCTGGAGAGATTCTCTGAACTCCGAGCTACCATTCTGTCGAGTAACATTACTCCAGAGATTCTTCTGAGGAACCTCATTTCGGCCAGTTGTATAGTGACTGTACTCTGTCTAATTGGTTTCCAAACTTTATCAAGCTGCCGTCCTCTTGGTACTCCGGCCAAATTCCTAGCGCCCCCACTCTTATACTCACCACCGCAATCATAGACCACTTTCTGCAGCAAATTCAAACAGCTGTATTTCACAATTAAAACACTCTAATCAATCTATTTTTGTTGTTTTTACATCCAATGTTTACATCGCCTTTTGGTTAGCCCATTATCTCCCTCCCTTTTCTTCAGTACTCCCATGAATCTTTCCATCGCTCCCAGGGGGACAGTGTTGCCCACTTTGGGAACCACTAGTCTAATTTCATCTTTCTTACAGCTTGATCTTCCATATCGTGAATTAGATTGAGAATCCGGTGAGTTACAGTGCCATTTCAAAATGTCATATCCTTTCAATAGTAGCTCAACGATAGTTACAGAAACTAGTTTATAAGAAACCCACAGTACAGCTATTTGTGCGTGCGGGCCTGTTTGTGTGTGTGTGTGTGTGTGTGTGTGTGTGTGTGTGTGCTGATAAAATGCGACACTTCAAAGAGCAGTCTCCAACGGCCAGCTTAAATCAATATATTTCCTGTTAAAGAATTCTTTCAACTTTCAACTAATTTAATTATGCTTTCTAGTTCAATAGTTTGACAGTTTCATTAAATCATCACTTAAAACATTTCCACAAATCCTACACCGCGATTTGGTCACTACCTCGGTGACTGAACCAATTAAACGTATAAAGGATCGTATACCCGGGTACAGTTTCCCCTCAATACTTTTGGCAGTTAATCCCTCGAATTCTTTAATACTGTTGATGCCATCAGACTCAGAATGTCTGTGTTTTAACCACCACATGTCACGCTTTTATAAAAAGCTCCATTAGTCCACGATCATGTATCTAATTAATGATTAAATATACTACTTTTAATCATATACAACTCCTAGGTGATAAAAATTATATATAAATTATACACAACTTCCGGACGTATGGTTATTTTATAAAATTGGTTTAAAATTTTGGGACAAGGCCAGAATTTTTGAGGGAGGCGCTTAGTCGATTACAGCAGTTCCAGTGCTCTACTGGTACTTATTCTACCAAACTAGAAAGGTAAAGCCGATGTCAGCAGAATTAGAACGGAATTTAAAGACGGAAGAAATACTGTTAACGATTCTGCCAGCTCGCCGGCTTTTATTTTTTAGAATAAAATATCAAATCAAATAATAAACAGGCAGAAACATGGGTGCGTGGTTAAGAAGCTCGCTTTGCAACCATGTGATTTCAGGTTCTGTATCTCTATAGCCGCAGGTTGACCAAAGCCTTGTAAATGATCAACAGAAACTGTGGGGACGTATGTATATATATATA
>NC_069001.1:17716519-17721672 GCF_001194135.2 Octopus bimaculoides | reverse complement strand
GTGTGTGTGTGTGTGTGTGTGTGTGTGTGTGTGTGTGTGTGTGTGTGTGCGTGTATGTATATGCGTGTATCTATGCATACACTAATTAACCAGTTTCGCATTTGAATTTGAAAAGTGTATATTATGTTGAGCTATGTCGCAAACTGTATCTTTTCTGGTCGTTGTTCTAATAATTAGTTTTGACAGAGAAAATGCGGCTGAGATCGCTATTAGTAAAAGTACAGATTGATTGGTTGATGGTTACTTGATGAGATAAGGGAATTTTCCGCTTTGTGTCAGTACTCATACCAAAATTAAGGCTTTTGATTGGACGCTTGATGAGATCGATGAAAACTCGAATAATACTTGCAAGCACACGTAATTTCTACATAAACAGTGACGTAGACCACCTCAACCTAAAGCGAAAACAAGGCAGTAGAGGCTTAAGATCGATCTTAAATGCTTTTGAATGTCGTATCATATCCCTTCAGCAACCTCTTTTAACCACCAAGTCTCGAAGTGACCAGATTCGCATACATGAGGTTATGACAACAGAACTTGGAAAGCAGCTCCTTGAGCAACATTCCTTGTTTGACAACCTGAAATACATGCCCAAAGATGACATTGGTCATCAGAGCAGTCTATCATGAACCAATAGCAGGATTACTACCTCCCATTTTGAAGGGCATGCGTTTGCAATCTAAGAACAGGAAATATCAACCAAATACCTGATGCACAAAAGGGTTAGAGATGCAGGAAAAGCAATAAAATGTGACAACCGATGCAGACTTTGTGAAGTTAACACCGAAGATATCACCCACATCATAAGCAGTTGTCTGAAAATGTCATGACGGTATTATCAACCGATGAGACATGACGTTGTAGCGAGGACACTCTATAAAGAAATCCGTCGGAAGAACCCACAATATAGTAGAAGCCATAGCCACTCATAATAAAAGGGACTACTGGTGGAATGTCTCAGTGAAGACCTCAATAAAATGCAAGCACAACAGACGTAATATAATGATTTGGGATAGAAAAGAGAAATTGTGCACGGTTGTGGAAATTAGCTGCCCAGTGGATGTTAACATAAAGCTGAATATCAGTGAAAAAGAGAACACCTATGCTGAACTATTGAGAAATCTGCAGTTATTCTATCCAGATTACAAGTTCAGGTTTATACCTGTAATTATTGGGGCCCTGGGATATGTAACACATTGCCTAAATACTAATCTTGAGAAACTAGGCTTCTCGAAAACAGAAACAGAAGGGCTTATCATAGCAGCCCAAGATCAATGCCCACCTACAAGGAGCTACCAGGCCAACATATTAAAGAATATCAGTAACCAACATGTCGTATATGTAAACAACAAAATGAAGCCATTTATCATGTTGTCTCCATATGCAGTCTTCTTGCGCCTACAGAGTATCTCGACAGGCATGATAGAACAGCGCAGTATATTCACTGGGTAATTTGCAAAAACCTAGACCTGCCCCATGATAAGAACTGGTGGGAACCAAGCCACCTCCAGTGCTTGAAAATGATCACATCTCACTCTTCTGGAACTTCACCGTTCAAACTGACAGAAATATAGATGCGAATAGGCCAGACATTATATTGAAAGACTTCAGACAAAAATCATGCCTCCTCATTGATATGACTGTCCTAACCGATATAAATGTATCTGTCAAGACCTACCAAAAACTGAGCAAGTATAAAGATCTTGAAATAGAAATTGGCAAAATGTGGAACCTGAAGACTAAAACAATACTTGTCATAGGTGCCCTAGGAATGATAGCAAAAGGGGCTGATTGCTACCTAGCTCAGATACCAGGAGACCTCAAAATGGTAGAAATTCAAAAGATTGTGCTCATGGGAACTGTCCATATCCTACGTAAAATACTGCCTATGTCATCTCAAATTTTAAAACAAACTCATAATTTTCATATTTTTCCTTAAACATTCTCTAGAATAGAACAATACTAAGTAAAAACCAAATATATGACACCCTAGGCATAACACTAATTTAAACTTCTAACTTGTCTCTTGAGGTCTCTTGGTGAGACTTGGATCCAACTTGTACGAATACAAAGCAAAAGTCAAAATGTAATAATAATAATAATAATAATAATAATAATAATAATAATAATAATAATGATAATAATAATAACAACAACAACAACAACAATAATAATAATAATAATAATAATAAACTCAGTCCTAAACTCAGAATTAAATGCTGCTAACAGAATTAATGAGATCAATTCTTTGGCCATACCACTAACCACATATAGTTTCGGTATCATTAATTGGAGTCTCACTGACATGCAGAATATGGATAGAAAGATCCGTAAAATCTTTACAAGGTACCGAATGCACCGCCCAAAATCAGATGTAGACAGAATTTATCTCCCAAGAAAAATAGGTGGAAGAAGCCTGATACATCTCGAACAAATCCTTAATCCTTCAAACCAGCAATACTAGGCCTGGAAACGTACCTTAATACAAGTGATGTGCTCTTACGAACTGCACTCAAGCATGAAGATCCCAAGCAAACTTCAGTCATGAAGCTTAGTCAGAAATTTAAAAAGTCTTTTAGCCTACAAGTTAACAATGACCAAAGACTCCCAAATACTAACAAACCTACCATTGCTTCTCCTGATTTAGAAATTAACAACCAGAAAGACCAAAGAGATCCAAATAGTGACACAACTATCGTTGATGCAAAAAGCATCGAACAAAACGCAAAGAAGACTTGCATGAATAATATCGAAGACAACTGGAAAATACGCTAACCGCGTGTCCAAGCAACTACAACTGCTACTACTACTACTACTACTACTACTACTACTACTACTACTACTACTACTACTACTGTTGCTGCTGCTGCAACTACTACTACTACTACTACTACTACTACTACTACTACTACTACTACTACTACTACTACTACTACTACTACTACTACTGTTGCTGCTGCTGCAACTACTACTACTACTACTACTACTACTACTACTACTACTACTACTACAACTACTACTACTACTACTACTACTACTACCTATATTCACTGGTTAACAAAATGTGTGACGCTAGCAGGAATTTGCTGAGTCAACACTAATTAAAGCTGCTATATTAAACGTAATTAAGAAGGACTGTCACCACCTGTCCGTCTCTATCAAGTGTTTAATGTAACCCCTATCAAAACACAGTAACTGTGAAACCCACCTCCTTTACACAACACCAATTAAAAGCCTATTATAAACACTATCAAAATATACTAATTAGAATATCTATTTCTTTGTACCTTTATTAAACAGTTTGTTGTTATTCTTTTGTTTTAACGAGAATAGCATTTGGCCAATCATTTTATTATTGCACTGACTGATACTCAAAGATCGGTGACCAATTAAAACAGAAATTTACTAAAGCTAAGTTAAAATATATGTTTTTAGTTCAACAACACCGCGATGTCTGAGAGTCCTCTTACACCTGTGAATCGTATGTTATGAATACACGTCATGAAGGCGCGTGGCTAAGTGGTTAGGGCGTTTGTTTTGATACCATAAAGTCGTGAGTTCGATACCCGAAGTCGTGTTGTTTCCTTGAGCGCTTTATTTTCCATTGCCTCAGTCCACTCAACTGGCAAAAATGAGTTGTACAATTTCACGAGCAGGCTGTTCCGTTGTTCGGATCAACTGGAACACTTGAGGTGGCTTTGACTAACGGGACACACAATAAGATGGAAACACAGTGGTATCTCAAATTCCCCTTATACCAGTGAGTTGCATGTTATGAACACATACCGTTTAATGGAGGAATGGTTCTCCGATGACGGAAAATAACAGCTATCAGATATACGCGTTCGAATTTACCAGATAGCATGGAGAATGAATAGGTACGTTACTACTTGGATTCTCGCTGTTCTGCATACACCTCATAAATTATCATTGTTTTGTTTCTTTAGTGGAAGCAAACAGGAGCAACCAGCAGTGGAGAGTTCGCGCACAGGCAAATGTAGACCTACCCAGCAACTTGAGTAGCACTGTTCTAATTTGTTGTCCTCTTTTGTTACTTCTTTGCTAAATACAATGGCAAATTCTGTTTGATTTCAGTAAAACCGACGCCCTTTCTCTGTTAATAATAATGATAATGGCTTCCACCAATTCCTGCGTAACTAATTCGCTGTCTTTTACCTGAAATCTTCACTTCCGGGAAAGATCCACTCCGTTTCTTGTACTTGAGACCTTGTTCATTAGCCTTGTCTAAGTTACCTGTATACATCTCGAATTTATGGTCTGTATAGCCTACTACCCCAAAAGTGTGCTCTATCTATATACGGTCTGAACGATCCGTTGTGGTTTGGTCAGATTCACACTGCTTGTCAAAATGTTGGAAATCCTAGTGCACGTTTTTGAAACTTTTGCACTTGCGTCTCCTATTGTGTACTTCAACACAACCTCTGCATGCGTTTATGATGCCACTGCAGTTGCCCACTAACATTAACAAGTTAGATGCTTCTAGGAAAGCCTATAAATATTTGAAGAAAACCGTCCTCTCGAGGTATAAGCGATAACCTATATAAAAACACTACAGCTATTATATCGCTGTTCACGACTAGAACCAGCGACCTACAACCCGAATTTTGGAAGATCGAGATTAGTCCTAAATCAATTCCCTTTCCTTATATGCCACACGATCCGGATCAGCATAAAGAAAAGGGAACCAGTGTGTTTCTGAAATCTTCATATGTGTTTTAGGGTGATTTGAAATTTGATAAACGTAAAGAAGTTTCCCTCCCCATCTCCCGCTTTAGCCCGGCTGTGTTTCATGCTCGTAATATTCGTGTCATTGTAAGGCGGCAGGCTGACAGAATCGTTAGCACACCCGGAAAAATGCTTAGAGGCATTTCATCCATCTTTACGTTCTGAGTTCAAATTCCACCAAGGTCGAGTTTGCTTTTCATCTTTTCGAGGTCAATAAAATAAGCAGTAGTTAAGCACTGGGTTCAATGTAATTGATTTACCCCTTGTCTCGAAATTTCTTGCCTTGTGCCCAAATTTGAATGTTAGTCTTTGTTAAACAGTACTGTACCAGCTGTTCCCTTGGTTGTTCCTTATCTTATTGACCCCGAAAGGATGAAAGGCAAAGTCAACCTCGGCGTATTTTGAAT
>NC_069001.1:17707759-17713408 GCF_001194135.2 Octopus bimaculoides | reverse complement strand
CTTCTTCTTCTTCTTCTTCTTCTTCTTCTTCTTCTTCTTTCTTCGTCTTCTTCTTCTTCTTCTTCTTCTTCTTCTTCTTCTTCTTCTTCTTCTTCTTCTTCTTCTTCTTCTTGTTTCATCCCTATTTATTTTGGCAACTGTCGATCAGAACAACAGCAGTAGCAACAACAACATAAAGCATCAAAAATGGCAGCAAGAATAAAAGAAGGAAAACAAAACAACTGCAAACAACAGGAAGAACAACGAGAACAGGAACGAAGAGAAGATGCAGGAGAAAGGGAGTGGTAGTAGTAGTAGTAGTAGTAGTAGTAGTAGTAGTAGTAGTAGTAGTAGTAGTAGTAGTGACAGCAGCAGGAGGGTGAGTGAATGACAGAAGGCTATCAGATTGAAGCTATAACCTTCCTGAACAAAATCAAGGTCAATAGTCAATTTGATCGATTTTTTTTTGGTATCATCCGTCCACTCACCCTCCACCCTGCCATCACCACCATCACCACCATCACCACCACATCACCGGCGTCTCCGCCGCCACCGCTACCGCCATCACCGTTGTCATCATTATTCACTTCTATTTTTCAACATAATCATATTCTTACATAATAATAATAATAATAACAATATTCCTTTCTACTAAAGGCACAAGGCCTGAAATCTTGTGGGAGGAGACTAGTCAGTTAATCGCCCCCCCCCCCGTGTTTTACCCTGTAAGGATGAAAGGCAAAGTCGTCCTCCGCAGAATTTGAACTCAGAACACGAAGACAGACGAGATGCCGCTAAGCATTTTGCCTAGCGTGCTAACGATTCTGCCAGCTCGTCGCCTTAATATGATATGATGATGATGATGAAGCAAAAGCTAGAAAGAAAAATCTAACAATAGCATGGATAGATTATGGGAAAGTTTATGACATGATCCCACACTCATGGATAAGTGAATGTTTGAGTATATTCAGTATAGTAGACAACATAAGAGAAATTATTAGCTTTAGCATGACGAAATGGAAAATAGATCTCAACTCAGGTGACACAGTTTTAGGGAAAGTGAATATCAAAAGAGGAATTTTCCAGGGGAACTCGTCCCCTTTAATATTTCTCTTATGTTTCATCCCCTTCAGTTTAGTATTAAGGAAGGCAAAGGCAGGGTATCAGTTCAGAAACACTTATGGAAAAATTAACCATTTGCTTTACATGGATGATCTGAAGCATTTTAGTAAGAATGAAAAAGAGATAGATTCCTTAATACAGACTGTAAGACTCTTCGGCAAACATACAGGCATGGAATTTGGCATAGATAAGTGTGCAATATTAGTCACGAGAAGGAGACAGGTAGTCAACAGCGAAGGCATCCAATTACCAGATGGCCAGACATTGAAATCATTGAATGGAGGAGAGAGTTATAAGTATCTAGAGGTATTAGAATCGGATAGAGTACTAACTGTAGAAGTAAAAGTGAAAATTGAGAAGGGGCACATCAGAAGGGTGACCACCCTCAGTTTAGTATTAAGGAAGGCAAAGGCAGGGTATCAGTTCAGAAATATTAAGGATGATTTGAAGCATTTTAATATAGAGGTAGATTACTTAATGCAGACAGTAAATCACTTCAGCAAAGACACAGCATGGGATTTGGCATAGATAAGTGTGCAATACAAGTCATGAAAAGGGGACAGGTAGTTAACAGTGAAGGCATCCAATTACCAGATGGTCAGACATGAAAATCATTAAAAGGAGGAAAGAATTATAAGTATCTAGGAGTATTAAAATCTGACAGAGTACTAACTATAGAAATGAAAACGAAAATTGAGGAGTACACCAGAAGGGTGAGGAAGCTAATGAACTCAATGCTAAATGGTCCGAATCTAGTGAAGGCTGTAAATACTTGGGCAGTATCATTACTTAGATACTCAGCAGTTTTTTTAGATTGGACAAAAACTGAATTAACAAAGCTAGACAGAGGAACTAGGAAGAAGTTCAATATGAATGGAGGACTCCACCCAAGGGCAGGAGTAGCAAGATTATACTTACCTAGGAATAAAGGTGGAAGAGGGTTAATATCAGTGGAAGACTGCGTGCATTTAGTTAAAGTAGGTATAGATTCCTATGTAGGTAATAGTGAAGAAAGTTTATTGAAAGCTGCTAGAGTCACAGCAAGACATAGGGAAACCAAAAACCCAAACAAAGTTAAAAACGAGAAAGAACAGAAATTATCTGAATGGCAGGAGAAGGCGCTGCATGGTAGATTCCCCAAAATAGTTTCAGCAAATAGTAGTAGTGAGACAGTTACGGCTGCAGAAGTGAAAGCTGAAGAGGGAGACAGGAAGTTTGTTAGTAGCTGCATAAGATCAAGCATAAAGGACTAAACTGGATAAAAGCCAAGATTGAAAAGTAAATAGATTCCAAAAGTAGGTTATGTAAATCCAAAGTGGAAAGTGCTACTCGTATACTAAATAAATGTAGCATAGTGGCACAGGGACAATACAAGAAAAGACATGACAAACTAGGGAGAGCAATCCACTAGGAGTTACGTAGAAATCTAGGATTTGAATATACTAATAAATGGTATGAACATGAACCTAATAAAGTACTAGAAAATAAGAAATACAAGATGTTGTGGGACTTTAACACTGAGACTGACAGAGTAATAGAAGGTAGAAGGCCTGATTTAGTAGTAGTAGTAGTAGTAGTAGTAGTAGTAGTAGTAGTAGTAGTAGTAGTAGTAGTAGATAAAGAGAATAAAAAGTGCCAGATAATTGACTTTACAGTCCCAAATGATGAAAAAAATCATTATGAGAAGTATAGAAAAAATAGCAAAGTACCAGGACCTAGCCATTGAATTACAGAGACTATGGAAAATGTGGGTAAAAAGTACCCCAGTAGTTATACTGGGGTGCATTGGGAATTATCCCTAAAGATTGGAACAGATGGATAGAGGAAATCGGCATAAAACCCAGTTTAGTACAGCTTCAGAAAACAGTGTTATTAGGAACAGTTTGCATATTTAGGAGAGTTTTTGGCATCTAAGGTTATTTGTTGAAGCCCGATGTTAGGAATCTTTCTTTTCCAACAATCTAATCTGTTGTGTGTATGTGAATAATAATAATAATAATAATAATAATAATAATAATAATAATAACAATCCTTTCTACTAAAAGCACCAGGCCTGAAATTTTGTGGGAGGGGAATAGTCAATTAATTCATCGAACACCAAAGAATGAAAGGTTAAGTCGACCTCGGTGGAATTTGAACTCAGAACGTAAAGACAGTTGAAAAGCCTAATCCTTCCTCGGCACAAGGCCTGCAATGTTGGGGAAGGGAGTACTAGTCGACTAACGATTCTGCCAGATAATCACCTTTTTAAGAAATAGTTCTGTCTATCAAAGGTACATATCCTCAAATATTGTGGGGGTAGGACATCGACCCCAATACGTGACTGATACTTTGTATTATCGATCCCGAATAGATGAAAGGCAACAGCCGACCTCTGCTGGATTTGTCCAGTCGATCGGAAGTGGATGGTTAGTCCAGTCTCTCTCATATAAAAGTGGCGGTGTTGGTGGTGGGCTGTGAGAGTTGTAAAAGGGGGTGACAGACGAATCGCCGTGTATATGTGTGTGTGAATGCGTGTGTGTGTGTGTGTGTGTGTGTGTGTGTGTGTGTGTGTGTGTGTGTGTGCGCGCGTGTATGTGTATGTGTGTGTGTGAATTTCACTGAAATTAAAAATTATTTGGAGCATTTGTCAGTTTCGGTATCAATGATTAGGTTAAATTAACCGCAGAGAAGACACAAATATACGCAGAGAGATAGAGATAGATAGAGAGATAGAGAGAGAGAGAGAGGAAGCGTGAAGAGAGCGATAGGAAGGGGAAGAGAGAGAGAGAGAAGAAAAGGAGAGGGAGAGACAGAGAAGGAGACAGATAGAAAGAAAGAAAGATAGATAGATAGATAGACAGACAGACAGACAGAGAGGGAGTAAAAGAGAAAGTGTGAGAGGGAGACAGAGAGAGGGAGACAGAAAGAGAGAGAGAAAGGGAGCGGGAGAGAGAGTGAAAACATATGATTAGCAAAACATTTAATTTAAGAATAGAGGAATATCTAATTCTGGAATAACAGAAATGTAAATACTGTAAAATAAGACTATATAACAAGAAGACCAGATATCTAAATTTTGAATAACCGAATATTTAATTCCGAATGATAACAAAATCTAATTCTGGAATATAGAAATGTTATTTTCTTTCATATCAGAATATATAATTCTGCAGTATAGAGATATCTATTTCCAGAATTGCAGAATATTTAATTCCAGTAGATAAGAATATATTTCACCATAGGTTGTCTTGAATTTCTAAAACAACGTCTAAGAAAAGTTGGAACCAACGAGGAAGTCTTGCTAGAAATAGCAGCTCAATCTCCTTGAAATCTCACGTTATATCTTAATAAAACAAAGAACTCATTGGATATGTTTTTCACCTTCTACCTTTAACTTGTTTCAGTCATTAGACGGTGGTCATTCTGGAGCGCCAATTTCAAGGATTTTAGTACTTATTCTACCAGTCTCTTTTGCCGTGCCGCTAATTTACGGGGACATAAAACACACCAACACCTGTTGTCAAGTGGTAGTAGGGAACAAATATGTACACAAAGACACACACATACGTATTTGTGCACGTGCACACACAGACACAGACACACAGACACACACACACACACACACACACAACGGGTTTCTTTCAGTTTCTATTTACCAAATCTACTTACAAAGATTTGGTCAGCCCGAGGCTATAGTAGAAGACACTTGCCCAAGGTGCCACACAGTGGGAATGAACTCGGAATTATGAGGCTGGGAAGCAATCGTCTTACCATACAACCTCATAATATAAAAGAGGCGACGTGCTCCTAAATGATCACGAGTTTTCCTGATAATTTAAGTACCATGTCTATTGTGAGAAACCTCTCGGTTGTCTGTCTGAGCTTTTCAAACACTTAGTTGTGGGTTGAATCTCATTGCACGGCATCTTAGGCAAGTGTCTTTCACTCTTGTCCCAGGTTGTCTAATGCCGTATGAGTGAATTTGGTAGATGAAAACTACGGGGAAGCTAGAGTGGTAAGAAATTTGCTTCGCAACCTCATGGTTCCAGGTTCAGTCTCACTGCGTGGTACATTGAACAAATGTCTTCTACTATAGTTTCTGGCCGATAAAATCTCTGAGTGGATTTGGTTGACGGAAACTGAAAGGAGCCCATCGTATGTATAAATATGTATGTGTATATGTGTGTATGTGTGTGTGTGTGTATGTGTGTGTGTGTGTGTGTGTGTGTGTGTGTGTGTGTGTGTGAGTGTTTGTCCCCTACCATCACTTGACAGTTGGTGTTGATGTGTTTACGTCCCCGTAATCTAGCGGTTCGGCAAAGAGACCGACAGAATAAGTACCCGTATTAATGAAAACGATAAAAAGTAAGTACTGGGGTCGATTAATTCGACTAAAATTCTCCCAGGTGGTGCTCCAGCATAGCCGCAGTCTAATGACTGAAACAAGTAAAAGATAAATTATATCTATATAATTCCGCCCGTGAGGGATCGATACTAGATATATCGAAACAATTGTAATGATTAATAAAAATTATCGTATCTTCCATCTTCGATCTTATATATATA
>NC_069001.1:17706291-17707058 GCF_001194135.2 Octopus bimaculoides | reverse complement strand
ATATATATATATATATAATTGTGAGTGTGTATATGTATACATACGTACTATTCTAGAAATTAGACGGGAGGATCATAGTTGGAATACCTTTGGTAATAGGCGTTCTGAATCAAGCTTAAACTAGACTAGCTCATCCCCAAAACGACCACCACCAGCGCTGCCGCGGCCACCTTAAACAACAACAATAGCATCAACAGTTAAAGTCCTCACATATAACAGACACGACTTATCTAGCCATTTGCCGATCATATACAATAAAAGACTATCGGCGGATCAGTTCAATCGATCTATTTATTAAACAATCTATTATATTTAAGCATTGAACCCCTAACATTTATCTCCAGACACAGTTCGATATGTTTATATCGCCTTTCCTTCACAATGTTTAGTTTGCGTGTGTAAGTTGTATGTATATGTGTGTATTGTGTGTTGTGCGTTGCGTGTTATGCACGTTTATGTGTGCACGTGCGCCTGTGTGTGTATATTTGTGTTGTGTGTGTACGTGAGTGTGTGTCTATGTGTGTTTGTGTATGTGTGTGTGTGTGTGTGTGTGTGTCGTTGTCTGTGTGTCGTTAAATCATTTATGATTCATAAAACCATTTTCAAAGTGTTTTATATATATATATATATATATACACATATACATACATATATAAATACACATACACACATGTATACACATATATGTATCTATATGAGTGTGTTTATATATATGTATATATTCCTGTATATGTATATATACATTCACACACACACACACATATATA
>NC_069001.1:17700076-17705902 GCF_001194135.2 Octopus bimaculoides | reverse complement strand
TGTGTGTGTGTGTGTGTGTGTGTGTGTGTGTGTGTGTGTGTGTGTGTGTGTGCGTGTGTATGTATGCGTGTGCGTATGTGTCTGTGTATATGTGTGGGCTCAATGTCAGCAGTTGAATGATCAAGGATTTTAATGGGATTTTTATGATGGTACTCATTATTATTATTATTATTATTATCATCATTATTATTATTATTATTATTATTATCATCATCATTATTATTATTATTATTATTATCATCATTATTATCATTATTATTATTATTATCATTATTATTATTATTATTATTATTATTATTATTATTATTATTATTATTATTATTATTATTATTATTATTATTATTATTAGTAGTAGTAGTAGTAGTTGTTGTTGTTGTTGTAGTTGTAGTTGCAGCAGCAGTAGCAGTGTTATTACTATGATTATCATTATTATTGATGTGTTCTTTTTTTTTTTATAATTTTTCTTTGTTGCTGTTGTCTGTTGTTGTTCGCTTTGAATGGTCACGTTTCACAGAGTTCCATCTAAAAGATATTTAGTCCCATGATTACCGAATGAAAAGGCTTTTGAATATTATTCCTGCTACCCGAGGTAGATTAATGGTTTATGTTTAGGTGTTTTTTTTTTGCTTTTTTTTTTCAACTGTCACAAACACACTGTGGACATTTGGAGAGTTTTTCATGCATCAGAAGCGACAAGGAAAAGCACTTGTCATAGTCTCTGTAGCACTCACATAAATAACCACCACCACATATTATTTAACATGAAAATCGAACTCTGAACTTTAACATTTACATATGAAGGAACGGTTTTTCAAGGGAACGGGGTGGGGGAAAGAATAACTTTACCATCAACAAAATGCTATCAACATTGCTAAATTTGTGGGGAGAAATGCAACCACTGAAACTGAAAAGCTAAGAGAAGGAGAGAAGGAATGGGCGAGGTATGTAACAAAAGCAGTGCTTCTTTGCCCGAGGAGTTCGATCAGGGAAGGATGAGAAGGTGGCCTACAACTATTTATCTATTTGCTTTGTTATAAAATATGAGGAGCCCTACATATTCCATTAGAAGAAGAGTTAGAGAAAGCCTGAGCCGGAGTGTGACAAGACATATGTTCTGAAGAACGAAATGAGGCGTATGAAACAACACGTGTTAGATTTAGCACGTTAACCTCTCTCAAATCGTTTTAAACAAGAAATGGATTTATTGAAGAATGCAATTATATATGTATAATTACATTCGTTTTCTCTGGAGACCGTCAGAATGAGGTAGACACTACTGATAGATTCCAATAAGGTTCGAAAATCGATTAAGATTGTTTATCATTTTTTCAGTTTGCGAGAAATGGCTAAAATTTGCCCTGTTTATAATTATACCATATGTTACACACACATATATATATATATATATATATATGTGTGTGTGTGCGTGTGCGTGCGTGTGAGTGTGTGTGTGTGTGTGAAGGCGCATGGCTCAGTGGTTAGAGCGTCGAGCTTACGATCATGAGGTTGTGAGTTCAAATCCTGGATCGGGCTGCGTTTTGTGTTCTTGAGCCGGGAGGGTTATACAGTTTCACCATACAACAGTTTCTTAAATGTTTGTGGGTGCATCACATTTTCGGTAAGGATTATATTGTTAATTCTAATTGCTGCAAGCAAGGATTCACCCTGCTGTTTGATGTACTCTCCCAGACTGTTCTTCTCGTTGACACCACAGATCTTGCATCCTATGAGACCTCTTCCACCCCTGTTTCTAGGCACGTACAGTTTGTCAGTATCGCTTTTGAGGTGTAATTCCTTGTTAATTGTCATCTCTTGTCTAGTTTTCCTGTTCATTTCTTAAAGCTCGTTCTTTGTACACCTAACAACATCTGCACCGTATCGCATTAAGGAAATAGCCCACGTGCTCAATGCTCTGATTTTGTTTTTCCCATTCAGTCTACTTTCCATAATTTACTTGCCTTCATTTCGCTATCCCCAGCTATTTATATTCATTAGTCTGAATACCCTTGATTTTCTCGCCTTTGGCTAGCTCTACACTATCAGACGATACTACACTGCCTCTTTGTATTATAAGCATACCACACTTTCCGATATCCTTACTGAATATCTGCACTGTTGAAACTAGGCCATTTATTTCATGTTCGGTCTTTCAAAAGATCTTTAAATCAGCCAGATATAACAGATAATTTATTTTTTCTCCACATTTCAAGGTGTACCCCAATACCACTTACTGTAGTATCTGTGTGAGGGTATCATACGAATCACAAACAACAATGGTGACAGGCTATCTACTTGAAATATGCTTCTCTTGATGTTAACCTTCGCCAAAAATTTTCCACGTGTATTATTATTATTATTATTATTATTATTATTATTATTATAGACGTCGCACAGTATGCAATATCGTGAGGTTGTTGACTGAAGATATTGTGTCTATCGGGGTTTTGTACTGTTTGTCAAGTCACAACAAGGACCTCAGACAGTACTTTACTTTACGCAATATGCGTGCAGTTCCAAGTAATGCCGACTTTTGCAATATATCTAGATTGTAGGGTATTTCTAAGGTTTTCAGATGTTTTTTTTTTCAGATTGGGTGGTATTGAACCCAATGCTCTGAGGATAATAAGGATAACCTTTATGTTCGACTCTCGTAGCTGCCACATCTTAGCGATCTCAATTCTCAGGTCCCCATATCTAGCAACTTTTTCTCTTTCTTTCGTGATAATACGTTTATCTCCTGGCACTGCTACATCGATTATTAGGCACTCTTATTTGTCCCTCCTAAAGGTTACTATATCCGGTCTTCGGTACTCTGATATTTTGTCTGTCTGGAAATCAAAGTCCCAGAGGATTTTTACCTTCCCCTTTTTGTCCATTAACTTTTCCGGTGTATGTTGGTACCAAGCACCAGTAACCTCATATCCGTACTTAAGGCATAGTAACCAGTAGAGGTCTTGGGCTACTTTGTCGTGTCTACACTTGTACTCTTTCTGCGCAATACATTCACAAGCACTAACAATGCGAGTCACACTTTCGACCTTCTTCCCATATATTCTGCAGAGGTCCGATGCACTTGTATAGTATATATTCTTCTTCACTGAGTTGGTATTCAATGCCTGGTACTGGGCCTCGATGATTGGGCTTTCAGTATTCTTTTTTAGGTTACCCTTGTTGAGCCATCTCCATGATGCTTTCTGGTCTTTTAATTTCTTGGTTTCTCGGTGGAACTGCCCATGTAATTCCATACGGAATAGGGTTTCTTCTCTCTCGTTGGCTGTTTTTGTTCGGAATTCGTGAGCACTCTCAAGTCCATTTTTGTTAACTCCTTCTGCACTAGCAATATATTTCTTTGCTGTTTACCCCGTACGCTAATCAGCCCAGATTCACCCTCACCTCTCTTCATGTAGAGCCTGTGTACATTTGCCTTAGGGTAGAGGGCACCATGCGTTGTCATTGTCTTTCGAGTAGTGTGATCGAGTTGGTCAATCTCAGGATGGGTGCACTATAGCGGACTACAGCAACCACCCATATGTTGATGACAGTCACAAGATTCCTTGAGTTGAGCTTCGATTTCAAGAGAAGTTTGATGCGCTTGAAATATGCAGCGGTGACCTTGTCTTTCATTTCTCTGTGCAGGGTGTCGAAAATCCACACTCCTCACTAAGCAAGATTAGTGGAATTGCCGGTTTAGTCGCTGACGACTCGATAGTTTCCCAACGCCTTTTGTTAATCATTCTGGATAATTATTGCTCACTATTATAATTTCCGTATTACTACTATAACCCCTATTTTATTATTTACTTGTTCACCACTATAGTTTCACAATTATTACTATAATTATTTTTATTACTATAAGGCCGAGGGGTCCTAATATTACCTCCCCTGATTTCTTTAGACAACAAATGATGGCAAATTCATGACCATTGGTTTAGCTGCTGCTGATGCTGCGGCGTTAAATAGAGGAGTGAACTTGTGACTACTAATACAGATGGATTGATTGGACTGTTATTTGACATAGCTGACAATCGAGTAAGGGCGGGCGGATGAGGATTTTAAGAGTATCTTCGGCAAGTTGGGACTAACTATCATAGTTAAGATATCGAAGCTTATAAACATAACCATCTCAAAAGTTTTAGTAAACATAGAAAGTACTAGAAAAAGCTCACTTATTTTTTGTGGGGGGAGCTGTTAAGTGAATGATTTCAGCAGCTGAACATATGATAATTTCAGGCAAATTTCTACTGCATCATTTGCTACACCTCCGTGTTGCTGGGGAGTGTGCAGCATTGTGTGATTATTTTTGTTGTTGGGGCAACGTAAACTCTTCCCGGTATTTTATTGCATCAGTTTGTTCTGCTATGGGATTTAGTTGCCGTCTTTTGTTGCGTTAGTGCATTGTGTGTTGTACGTGTAATGTGAGTTGCGGTCTTATCTTGGGTATCCTTCCTGTAGGGTACATGATGTAGGGAGTGTTTATTTTATTGGATATTTACGGTTTAAAGTATGTCTTGTGTTGGTGAATTGGTTTATTTGGGTTGTACTTTTGAATTGATAGTGTCTTGCGTACGATGTGGGTATTTCTAGCAGGGCTAGCTTTTTAGATAGTGTGTAGTGTTGAGTATCCAGGTATAGCTTCTACGTTTTGTTCATGTTTTTTTTTTTTTATCATACCCAATGCTCCAGTTATTACTGGTATTGTCCTTATTTTCATGCCCCACATCTTGAATAGTTCAATTTCCATGTCTTTGTACTTGAACAATTTCTCCACTTCTTTTTGGCCAATATTTTGAGCAAACGGGACTATAATGTCTATCAGTAAGCGGGTCTATTATTTTTTCCAATCCCTGATTATCATGTCTGGGCGATTAGCTTTATTCTTTGTCAGTTTGAATAGGCTTATCCCAAATAATTATGGCCTGGTCGTTGTCATGCACCTTGTTTGGTACATGCTTATACCATTTCTTGTTAGTTTTTATATTATTGTGCTGGCATATTGTCCAGTGGATATAACAACTTACTCGGTCATGTCTGTATATATATATATTCGGATTTGGTGAGGACTTGCCAGAAATGATGTGATCAACTGTCGCATCGTGCTTGTTGCACATTCTGCATTTGGTATTAGGGCCTGTTTTCAGTATTTTGCTTCTATAATTGCTTGTGGTCAGGCGTTGGTCTTGTGCAGCGAGAATCAGTCCTTCCGTTTCAGCTTTTAGTTCAGAGCTTTTGAGCCGTTGTTGGTTTTTACTTAGGCTCCCTTCTTTTCTGTCAAGCCTTGCAGGGTATTGGTCATGGAGTGATTTTTCTCTCCATTCTTTCTTTTGTACGTTTTGTACTTCTGTTTTCATGTTGTTTTTTGTCTCTTTGACCATTTCTGCTATATTGTCAACTGAGATTAGTGTATCAGTGTAGTTTGTTTGTTTTGTATTTTGTCGCCTCCTTGTGTACAGAGAAATGCGTTTTCTTTTTCTCATGTTGCTTTATTACTTCTAGTAGTTTTTTTTGTTTTTAAGTACATTTCTAGTCCAACTGTTGTTATTTTATAGTAGTTCTCTATCTGTGCCAGGCTGCGACCTCCTTCTGGGTGGGTTAGATATATTCTGTCTGTGTCTGATTTAGGGTATTGACTTCGGCATGCTGGGTGCAGCTTGCATAAATTTACGCAAAATAAAACATGATAATAATAAGCCAATCCCGGCGGCATATAGACTCAGAACGTAAAGACGGACGAAATGCCGCTTTTTCATTCACACATTGACTATATTTCTCTCTCTCTCTCTCTCTCTCTCTCTCTCTCTCTCTATATATATATATATATATATATAT
>NC_069001.1:17699294-17699946 GCF_001194135.2 Octopus bimaculoides | reverse complement strand
ATAAATGAATGAATAGATAACAACAGATGGATAATGTGTCAATTCACTACAGCTGTTTCCAACGAATTTTTATTTGATTAATGGAGACATTACAACATTTGATAAAAAAACATTTTCATCGGGTGAACACATGAACCACAGCATTCAAAAACATTCAAAATCCAACGGGATGTGTATCTCCATGGCTCTATGACCCTTGCTAGTGCAATTTGTGTTACTTGATTAACCTCAGGGTTTTTGATATACTCATTCGGGTGCAGTTAATCGCATACATGACCTGAATATCTTTCTGCCTGGACTTCGTTACCCGCAAATATATTCCTCTATTTTTGTTGTGTACACATTTTAGTTTTCGCCCCGACTCGGTGCCATTCCATTTAAGTGCTTGATTCACTTGAATTCTGATCTATCATATATAGAGATAGATAGATAGATAGATAGATAGATAGATAGATAGATAGATAGATAGATAGATAGACAAACAAATATACAAATATAGTGAATGTGTGAATGAAACAATGTGAGGGGTGGCGTATGGGTGAAGCAAATGCCAAGTTAGGGTGTGGCGACTGGAAATGATTGAATGAAGAATTGAAGGGGAGTTATTCTACCCTTAACTCTTCCTCCACCACCACCACCTCCACCACCACCA
>NC_069001.1:17694060-17695189 GCF_001194135.2 Octopus bimaculoides | reverse complement strand
GGGGGAGGACAAACAGAGACACACAAACACACACACATATATATACATATATACGACGGGCTTCTTTCAGTTTCCATCTACCAAATCCACTCACAAGGCTTTGGTTGGCCCGAGGCTATAGTAGAAGACACTTGCCCAAGGTGCCACGCAGTGGGACTGAACCCGGAACCATGTGGTTCGTAAGCAAGCTACTTACCACACAGCCACTCCTACGCCTTACACAGCCACTCATTCATTTTAAAATGACTATTACACTCTTGTACAATGGACGTTTCTGAAATTATTATGAGGCTATTTGATTTTGCTTTCTGCTTTAGAGACGAATCACTAATGGGCAGAATATGTTCAGAAGAGTTCTCTCCTTCGGCACATCTTTATGCAAATATACGATCGTATTCTTTTACCTTTTACCTGTTTCAGTCCTTAGACTGCGGCCATGCTGGGGCACCACCTTGAAGAATTTTAGTCGAACGAATCGACACCCAGTACATTTTTTAAAGCCTGGTACTTATTTTATCGTTCTCTTTTGCAGAACTACTAGTTTACAGGGACGTAAATACACCTGCATCAATTGTCAAGCGGTGGTGTACGACAAACACAGACACAAAGGCATACACACGTAGATATATTTACGACGGGCTTCTTTCAGGTTTCACTTACCAAATCCTCTCTAAGGCTTTAGTCGCCCCCCCCCCCCATGCTATTGTAGAAGACACTTGCCTTGTGGTTAGGAAGCAAGCTTCTTACTACACAGCCATGCCGGCGCCTATATGTATGAAAATATGTGAGGTGTGCAGTCAATAATGTAACTGAAAGCGAATTATGAAACAGCGTCTCTCACTTTTGGATTTAAAGTGATTATTATTTACCATTATTATTATTATTGAGGACGGTTTAGCTTAATGGTTTAGAGCACCGCGACGCGTAATCACGGAGGTGTGAGTTCGAGTCTCATAGCCGGGCGTCAACACTTTTTTTCTGCAAAATAGGGGTAGCTTATCCTGTTCAGGCTATATTATTAGCATTATCCTGCGTTTGAGAATTTAAAAAAAAAATCACTTCTTTAACTTTCTAAGACATCTCAACGCTTCTAATTTGAATTTATTATTATTATTATTATTATTATTAT
>NC_069001.1:17692441-17693894 GCF_001194135.2 Octopus bimaculoides | reverse complement strand
CAGCCCGTTTCGCTGTCATTCCCAGGGCACCTATGACAATAGGTATTGTTTTCGTCTTCAGATTCCACATTTTGCTAATTTCTATTTCAAGATCTTTATATTTGCTCAGTTTTTGGTAGGTCTTGACAGATACGTTTATATCGATTGGGACAGTCATATCAATGAGGAGGCATGATTTTTGTCTGAAGTCTTTCAGTATGATGTCTTATTATTATTATTATTATTATTATTATTATTATTATTATTATTATTATTATTATTATTATTATTCACTCCACTGCAGTACTTCTTGGATTTTAAGACACGTCATAACGTTAAATAGTTTCCTAAATTAAATTTCTGTGTTACTTGATAGTCGGATCTCAGCTTGAGTGCTAACCGAATATTTAAAGGACAGACGAGCAGTGATTAACGAAGTGGAGAGAGAAGCAGGGAATGTTTCATCTGGGGATATGATAAAGACAGTTGAAAGGAAAACCAAAGCTGAGTAGAATGAACAAATCATAAGTGAGTGGTAAAACAAAATGGTTGCCGTATAGTTGGATTGGATATAATTGCACTTAGATTGTTGTGGTTGCATGAATGATGCATAAATAATAGTAACGTACAACAGTGTGGGTGAAAACAACTCGGTCGTTTTTTGTTAGCATGAAAACTGCTTGGCACCGTTAGAAGTGGAAGGTGACGAAATCACTTTAAGCCCCAGATCCTAGCTGTTGAAGAGACTGCTCCTCAGTGCCAACCATATGTAATATGTGCATATAAATGTATGAGTGTACATGTTTGAGTGTGTGTGTGTACATGCATGTCTATGTGTTGCACAAAGGCCCTTAGGACAGAAGCTTCTAGACAAACGCCTTTACAAGACCGTCATCACGATATAACCCCTATAACAGTGAAAATTGAAAAACAGACACTGCTACATCACACACATCCTCACTCACAGACATATAATATACTCACATGTACGCACGCGCGCGAACGCACACACACACACACACTCATACTCACAAAATAATACGCATACATACGCCACATTCACCTCTGTAAAACACAAGCTTGTATATGGCCAATCGAACTGCAAGAAAAAGCAGACAAATTTTCTTCAGATTACACGCTATTGTCTTGGTGGTGGTGGTGTTTGTAGGGATAATGTTGGTAATGTTGGTAGTAGTAGTAATTATGTGGTATCGTTGGCATGCTGTCGTCCTCGTAGTCTTGGTCGTGGTCAACGTCGTCATAGTAGTAGTAGTAGTAGTAGTAGTAGTAGTAGCTGTTGTATGACGGTGGCACGAGGCAGGGTGCAGATAGAAGTTGATGTCTTAAGTGACGTCCACCATTATCACCTGCTGGCCAATCAATATCTTGTGTTCATAGAGTAGTTATGCATGGGTAAGTATACACACACACAAATATTTCTAAATGCATTGTATAAGCATATATATATGCATAT
>NC_069001.1:17690477-17691857 GCF_001194135.2 Octopus bimaculoides | reverse complement strand
ATATATATACATACATATATATATATAAATATATATATATGTGTGTATATATATATATATATATATATATATATAAATAAAATGGGAACATATGAATATATATATGTATATACATGTGTACGTACATACATACATACATTCATACATACATACATACATACATACATGCACACATATACATAAATACGTATGCGTGTATGCATGCACACGCACAAATTCATATACATAAATACACATCTATCTCTCTCCTTATCTCTCTCTCTCTCTCTCTCTCTCTCTCTCTCTCTTCTTTCTCTCTCTCTCTTCTTTCTCTCTCTCTCTCTATCTATCTATCAATCAATCTGTCCACATACCTACTTATCCATCTTTGCGTGTATATATGTGTGCATGCGACATATGTTTAGATAAACTATTTAAACCATTTAAAAATGCTTCAGCTTCAAAGCTGTGGTCATGCTGGAGCACCACATATGTATGTGATGTATGTGTCTACATATCCACCTACGTATATACATAAATATATATATATAATACACACACACGCGCACACATACATTTAAATATATATATGTATGTGTATGTGTGTGTGTGTAGGTATGTTTATGAGTGTGTATGGTAGTTGTGCTAATGGTGTTTAAAAGCAGTTTCGGTTGTAGTAAAATTGGTGTCTGTTAGCGATGTGTTTCGTGGTAGAGGTCTTAACATAGACACTGTGGTGGTGATGGAGGGGCTGGAGTTAGGGGTGGGATTACGTGTGGTGATAGTGGTGTTGGGGAAGACTAGTGGTGTAATGATGGTGCTGAATTAATTCTTGTCGTAGTTGTGGTTTTGATGGTGTAGTGATGTGCTGGCAGGGAGGTGGTGGCGGTAATGCTGCTACTAGAGTATTGTTTATTATTGTTCCTCTTAGTAAACAACCAAACAAACAACCATATATACAACAACAACAACAACAACGAGAAGGTGATTCTGAGGTCACGAAGTGGGAGGAAGAGGGAGGAGGCGACGTTACTGTTGTAATGGTGTTGGTGGTGGCGGTGGCGGTGGTAGTGTTTACTGTGAGATGGTGTATATTTGAAGGAAGGGGGACGGGGATTGATGAATGGCCTGTGATGTTGGTGAGGGGGAGGGTGGTGGCGTTGGAGATGGTTCTATGTGAAGTGTAACAGTGTGAAAAGTGGTGGTTTGGTGACATGAAGTGTGTGTGTGTGTATGTATGTATGTATGTATGTATGTATGTATGTATGTATACGTGCATTTGTATAATGTGTATGCACTATAGTGGTTGTGGTAGTGTTTGATGTACATGCATTAAGGTGTTATGATGTGTATGTGTATATACGCATGCGTATATATATATATATATATATATATATATAT
>NC_069001.1:17688571-17689856 GCF_001194135.2 Octopus bimaculoides | reverse complement strand
TATATATATATATATATATATATATATATTATATTGTTGGAAAAGATATATATATATATAATACGAAATGTATAGTATTAAATATCCATCACAGCTCGTCTTACAAATCGGTTTCGCGTAAAGAATACCATGAAGTGTTAGGTAACAACCCGATTATATAACTTTACGCTCATCAGGATTCGCCAATATAGGAGGTGGATTAGCACAACCGGTCAGCGATTGCTGTCAAAATAGCGATGGAACGAGAAAGGGGCCAGGGGATTAGTTTAGGAGTTTTGTCCCTTGGTTAGGTATGCTGTGAAGCCGGCAAGAGTTGAAGTGGGGAAAGTGTGTATTATTAATGTGGTGTTTCTGTGGGGATGGGCTGTGTGGTTTGTGTAGCGTAAACAAATGCCAGACCTACTTCTCCCCAAGAGAATGCGCCACCGAAAAGTACTGTGGTTTACACCGCCATTCTCTTTAAACGTTAAGATCAGAGTACGTAAGATCTTCCTTAATTTAGTTGATAGACACTTCCCCAGAACCAACAGATTCTAGAAAATATTTAGTAGATGTTCCCTGAGATTATCCTTTAGATGTGCACCAAGTATAAAAAAGATTTTAGTTGATAGACCCAGACCTGAGGCTGGAGCAGGATGCTTATACAGGGGTAACACAACTTGTCCACTAAACGGCGACTGCAACACAGAAACAGTTGTTAACGAGGCAGAAGTAACTGCAACAAGACCCAATGGACAACCGAACGTGCGGAGTATGTGGGAGCAACAAAGGCTCCTTCAGAACACGCTCTAATAACGACAAGTCCTCATTCAACATCCCTGAGCGACGTAATGTAACAACCCTAGCCAGGCACGTCTAGATTTTGAAAGAAAGCGCCACAGAGTACAGTATAAAGTGGAAGATCCTAGAAAGATTCAAACCGTACTTAAACAGCAGCAGGAAGGGAAAATTATGCCTGACTGAGAAAAGAGCGATTTTAAAAGGTATTCAACGCCCGGTTGTTTACCTGAATAGCAGGAGTGAGGAGTTTAATCCTTGTCCACAAGAAAGGAAATACATTACTGCAACCACAGGTCTTCTGCCTCGACCTTCCGCAAACGGCCGTCCACCAATGCCCTTGAGCCCTGCTAAAAGTGTTTGACCAAAGTACAAATCAAGGCACCCATGTACACATACGCACACACTCTTATAAGGCAGACACCCCACAAAATAAACTGTCTCTCCCCCACCCCAACACACCCTAACACACAAATTGAACCCCCACATATACACAGATCCCCCCCAC
>NC_069001.1:17684466-17687480 GCF_001194135.2 Octopus bimaculoides | reverse complement strand
GGCACAACAGAAACAGGAAGTAAGAGTGAGAGAAAGTTGTGGTGGAAGAGTACAGCAGGGTTCGCCACCATCCCCTGCCGGAGCCTCGTGGAGCTTTAGGTGTTTTCGCTCAATAAACACTCACAACGCCCGGTCTGGGAATCGAAACCGCGAGTCCGCTGCCCTAACCACTGGGCCATTGCGCCTCCACTACTCGATTTACACAATACCGTCATTAAAACTGAAGCTTACATGAATACATGTAATACATGCAATACTAGGTGCGTTAGTATTGATTTCAAATTTGGACCAAGGCCAGCATGTTCGTGGGAGCGGGAAGTTGATTACGTCGACCCTCAGTGCTCAACTGGTACTTATTTTATCGATTCCGGAAGGATGAATATCAAAGTCGACCTTTGCAGAACTCAGTACGTAAAGACAGACGAAATACCGCTAAGCATTTTGCCTGGCGTGCTAATAATTCTGCCAGCTCGCCGCTTTTAGGTACGTTAATATTGAGACCGAGTTGAAGCGTTTGAATACATCTTACACGTGACATCAACTGTTTTGTATAATTATCCGAGTCAGCAGTACTCAGGTAGCTTACGAATGTGTGAGGAGCCGCTTTGTTGCTCTGAATACATCTAGAAGCGACTCAGCTGACAGCACTTCCCTAGAACTTTCCGACCTTTGTAACATTGTCCAACGTAACTTTATTCGTAAAATAACATCTCGCTTACGCCTCTTTCTTAATTTATTCTTTGCCTGTTGCGGTAGGTTTTTGTCTTTTGTTTCTTGTTTATGTATTTGCTCCTCAGCTTCAACTGATGAAAGTTCAGTTTTGTTTCGTTATTAATGTTTTGAAGCAGAATAACACTAAAATTCAGAAGATAAAATCAAAATGAGAAAAGGGGTCGGGGAGAAGCTATTAAATCTCAAAACAAACTGTTTCAGTGAAAAAAGCCTAAAAAGTAACAAATGCCCTTAATAATCATGGAGTAAAAAATACCTGATAGTCATAACAATGTAAATATGCGCAATAAACTGAACCACATAAAAAAGAATAGATGTTTCGAAATAAGTGTACCACTTAATTCGTCGAAACTTTTATTTTTTAAAGTTTATTTTATTTATTTTTTTTTTGTTTTAAACATAGGAAATAACATTTGTGCATTTGTTTATTTTCAGCATTTCAGTTTATTTAATTCGTACTCCGTAACTTTTTCATTTCTTACTCTCATATCTTCAAAGGTATTCAAAACAGACGTTACGATTGTGTGAGAAGTTCTTTTCAAAATTTCAAAATTACTTTTGAACTGAAAAATGAAAAGTTAGTTGTTTTAATTTTTGGACTGAAGCCATGCCATCCTCATAAACAAAGCTCTCATTCTAGCTAAAAACCTAACTAACTTGACCCCCTTAGAAATAGACGATGATAAGCTTTAGTGCCGAGCTACCCACAATAATAACAACTTTTTCGATATAACCATGGGCTCCTCCGACTCCGCTCAGGTCCAGCAACACCGCATGTGTTTCCCTAATGTCAAGGGGAGGGGGATTGTATAGGGACGGTGCATTGTTGGTTACTACGGGCCAAAATAAATCCGAATTAGAGAAAACTAAAAAAAACTTACATAAATCCTTTGCTAATTTTAACTTATCTCTTTTGAAAACACAAAAAAAGCTAACTATCTAGATGTTACTTTAGATTTAGAATCTTTGCTATACTCCCCCTACCATAAACCTGATAAATGTCTCAGATACATTAACATAGACTCTAGCCACCATAAATCTACTGTCGAATGGGGGTATAAATCAGAGGATCGATCTACCCCCGCCTTTGTTAGGCAAAATAAGGTAAGTATAATCTATAGTATTTGTTAGAGGTTACCTTTACTATCATTTATATATTTTTATCTTATTATTCTTTACCCTGTTACCTCCATCTTATTTTATTTTTATTTCCTTTCTCCTCTCCCGTAAACACTTACAAACCCATTTAGGTTATATCCGTCATTACCTCTTCTTTTATTTTATTTTCATTGTGATTATTTTTGATTAAGTTTTTATTATTCTTATTTTTATTTTATTCTTATTTTCTCATTTTACCACTATGTTTTTTCTAATCCTTTCTCCCCCCCTCTCTCTCATACACTCACTCACAAAACTCATTTATGTCCATCATACTTTCTCGATCTATATACACATTTACAATATGAATGCACCATTCAGAACACTGCCTAAATGTTGCCTGGATTTATCTGCAATTTTAACTAAAAAGCTATAACTTCATGGAAGTACCGACCAACATCCATATCCTTTGGAAAAAGATAAGTTGTGAACATTATTCTCCTGCCTATATTCTCCTATTTTATTCCTTATAAACTGTGAATTTTATTCCTTGTAAAGTGTAAATTTTCGCTGTATAAAATATTCATACCTTGTCTCTGATAACGGAATACCCAGTGCACAGACATGCTAACCTATCACTTGGTAGGTTAGAGTAAGAGCTGGGCACCGTTAATCGAAAAGTTAACTTCGTTAAACATTAATCCGTTAACCAAAAAGTTAGCTTCGTTAATCGTTAATCCGTTAATTATTTGAAAATGTAACGTTAACTTTTATCGAAAAGGGCATAACTACAGTTTGATACCTTATCAATTTTGTTGCCTCATAAATTCCAGAAAGATGGATACTTTTTAATGAAACTTTCACCAAATAATCACTTATATTCTGTAGGTTGAGTGTATGTAAAGATTTGTCCGAAAAAATTTTCCGAGGAGTTGGGAAGAGGAGTTTCGCAAAATTCCTAGGACCCGACATTTTCCCCCTTATAACTTTCTGGAAAAGAGGTACTTTTAATGAAATTTTATACAGATACCTTTCAAACGGTTTAGATTACTATTACAAAGAAATTTGTAGGCAGAAATTTTGGAAGGGGCGGTGGCAGGAGTTTCTGGAAAACAGAGTTTTGGATCAGACGGCCCACATAAGTTGGAATTTCTGTTTTGAGATTTTTCCAATGTTTTTCACCA
>NC_069001.1:17682756-17683503 GCF_001194135.2 Octopus bimaculoides | reverse complement strand
GTACAAGATTTTATTCTTTCGGTAAATATTTCGTACCTCGATGTGGAATAATTTTTTCCACAATCTTTTTCAGGTGCGTTCAATGTATCTGACCTTCAAACCCGCAGCAAGGTACTTTTTTTTTCCAGAAAAGAAAGTTGGGAGACGTGTTGGGGATCTCGAGGTTTCTCATCAAGAGAGTTTTGTTCGCGGGTCTTTTTTCTCTTCCTGTTTATTTTGCATTTTTCCAACGAATGTGACATCGAAATCACGCGTAAACAGCTCCTTTTTTCCAAACAAGGAGGGATTTGGCTGCTATTTTTAGCATGCCCTGCTACACGTAACAGCTATTTGCGTTCACACCGAAATATTTACCAACATTTTTCCTTCCATTTATATTTTCTATACAAACATATATATATGTATATATATATTTATATACATACGTATATACGCATTTATACATAAATACATACGCATGTACATATACATACATGCATACATACGTGTGTACACATACATACATATATACACATACATGCATACATATATACCTATGCATATAAAGATACATACATACATATTTACATACGTGTATACACATATATACTTATGCACATACGTATATACACATACGTATATATACATACGAATACACATATACATACTTATATACATATCTATAAACACATACATACTATATACATGCCTATATACATATACATACATATATGCATACTATATATATATATATATATATATATATAT
>NC_069001.1:17680321-17682746 GCF_001194135.2 Octopus bimaculoides | reverse complement strand
CTGCTGACATCCACTTCAGTTAATTTTGCTTTTCTCACAGTTCTGTGCTTTCTGGAAGAAAAGCTCTCACATTATCTGAAAGCTACAAGAATTCACTAACGTGATTTGTTTATTTTTTAAAAAGATTTCGTAAAGGAATTCGATACAACGGACTTTGGCCGGTTGAAACACTAAAGGGTTAAAAAGTGCCAAAACTATAAAATTAGCTTTTTTGGCCTTTTTGAGGGCTTTAGATTTTCTTTTGCTTAGAGTTAAAAAATGCTGATTTTATAGTTTTAAATTTCAAAGGGCCTAAAAAAGGTTGATTTCATAGTTCCCCACCCTTTTTTTTTTAGGTTTTTAAAGGCTTTTAGAGCCAGAAAAACTCAAATGGAACACAATATTAGTATTAAACTAAAAAAAGTTTGAAGTAGTTGTATGCTGTCAACTTAATCTGATAGTCCCCTCAAGGGAATAATACTACTGTTGGTTAGACCTAGGAAGCTTCACCGCTTCCTAAGTCTAACCAACAGTGGTATTATTCCCTTCATGGGACTGTCACATTAAGTTGACAGCATACAACTACTTCATCGTATCACTACTGCATAAATCTCTTTGAGAGATTTAGAAATGTATTATTTCTAAAAAAAGTTTATTGATAAAGTGACCATAAAAAAATAAAAATAAAAAATGAGAAAAACGATATACACATAATTTAATTTTTCTTCTGTTTTGTTGATGAGATTCATGTTACCCTCCATGAAAATTAACATACTAAAATTTTCATCAGGCAAGGACATTGTGAGGCAAGGACAATCTCTTGGCACTCAAGATGTCCTTGCCCACGGAAAATAAACGTTCAGTTGCAGTACTTAAAGGGATGGCTGTGTTGAACTTGATGAGCAAGTTCACCAACAGTTGCTCACTCAAGAAGGCAGCATCTGTCAGTAAATCTTTGGAGTTGGTCTCCAACCCGGTCTTTACTAAATTCTGAGCCTTGTCCTTCAGTGACCTGTGGCTTCCACTCTCTTTTTGTTGAGTGACTCCACTGAAGAAGTCATCCTCCACCTCTTCGTTGTTGCTGCCTCCACTGTTGCTGCTCACTTCCTCAGACTGCTGCCTCATGGCCTCCTCAACCTTGTCCTCCATGCTTCTCCTCACCTTGGTGAACTTGGTGCTATCCTACCTATCCAACCAAATGAGGCGAAACCTGTTTGGTAGGTAGGGGGGAGAAGACAACAGCCAGTTAGCATTCCTCATCGTCCAGGAGGGCCGCAAATCTTTTGTCGATGCCTGCCAAAACTGCGTCGACCAAGGGGCTGCAGTAGACGAGTTTGAGATTAATGGAGTTGAGTTAACAGAAGCTAAATGTAACGGAAGTTAATTAGTTCAATAATGTTAAATTGTTAACGAAAATGTTAACTTCGTTAATACATACACATATATAGACACACACAATGTGTATGACTTTTGAAAAAAAAATTTCTACCGAAAGTAATTCTTTTCCTAACTTTAAACATCCAAAGGCGATACAGGAGCAGCGTCTGAATACATCAAAATTTATTTCTTGCGAAAGAGAGAGGTGAAAGAGAGAGAGAGAACTAGAGAGGGGGAGAATGAGAGTAATGTAATATACATTAGGCAAAGGGACGAACCTGCTTTTGGTAAGTTACAAAGCACCAAACCCCTCGATGAAGGAAATAATATTTTCCAATGTTTTATTTCCACCGGAACTTCGTTATCAGAGAAAGGTATAACGATAGATTTTATGAAGTTCTTTTAATCATTAGTTTCAAATTTTGGCACAAGGCCAGCAATTTCAGAGAGAAGTTAAGTCGATTACAATGACCCCAGTGTTCAACTGGCACTTATTTTTATCGACCTCGAAAAGATGAAAGGCAAAGTCGACTCCGCTAGTATTTGAACTCAGAACATAAAGTCAGAAGAAATACCGGTAAGCATTTTTCCGGCGCGGTAACAATTCCGTCAGTTCCCCACCTTCTTATAATTATTGAAAAGAAAACAGATTTATTTAAAATATTGTAGACCTTGCTTACTCCAAAACAGAAAAAATTCTTTTGAACAAAACTATACGTAATTTTGTCAAAAAAATATATTTAAAGAACAAATAAAATCTAAAAAACCATAAATATATTTTGTTTTATCTTTTACACGTTTCAGTTGAGAGTCTGCGGCCATGCTGGGGTACCACCTTGAGGAATTTTAGTCGACCCCAATACTTTTTTAAAGTCTTGTATTTATTCTATCGGCCTTCTTTTTGCCAAACCGCTAAGTTATGGGAATGTAAACATACCAACACCGGTTGTCAAGCTGAGGTGGGGGGACAAAGACAGACACGCATAGCTATATACAATACATATATGTATATATACACACACACACACACATATATATATATATATATATATATATATATATATATATA
>NC_069001.1:17673974-17680251 GCF_001194135.2 Octopus bimaculoides | reverse complement strand
CATATATATATATATATATATATATATATATATGCATACATACATGCATATATGACAGGCTTCTTTCAGTTTCCGTCTACCAAATCCACTAGTCCGAGGTTATAGCAGAAGACACTTGCCCAAGATGCCACGCAATGGAACTGAACCCGGAGCTATGTGATTGGGAAGCAACCTTCTTACTACAAAGCCATGCCTGCGCCTATTCTGTATATAGTTGAGAGCTATTTTTATTAAAGGTTGACTCACCTTCATATATAAGAATTCAGTGGCACGTTAATAAATCTTTAAACTTTCTTACTTCATTCAAAATTCGGATCGATCTCATCGTTGCCGGAATATCTGATTGATAAACAAACTTTAATTTTGTGTCCAGCGATATTTGCCCTTTACAACAATATGAAACGATTCTTGCTGTGTTATACCTTCATGCCTTTCCACCCTCCTTATCTGAAATGCACATTTTAATGGTCAATGCTTCCCCCCATGCATGCGTTCGTCTCCACTAGATTTGGTGGATATATATCTCTTTCTATAATGCTCTTAAATTCTGTTGAAAATTCTGATCCAGCCTGGTAACAATACATATTGATGTACCTGTTATTTGAATACTAAAAAGACTAGTACTTTTTTTAAACATTTCAAATCATCTTCGAGAAGCAACCAACACAATTTCCTCAATTTCTTCCTTGAATAATATAAAAACCTTTTATTTGATGATTATTTGAAACTGGTGATTGAAGCTGGCGTATCATTTATCTAAACACTTAATATTTTCTTCATATTTTCCATGATTTTACTGCGTATTCAAGTTAGTTTAGAAGTGTGGTGACCTCATGAATTTTGCATGTCAACCTATATGTCAATTTGACATATAAGTTGCTAAGTAAAATTCTAAACTTAACAGTGCAAGTCCTAATGATTTCGCTACAATGCTTTCTTCTTTTTTCTCCTTCTACTCTTCGTCTAATCTTTATAGTTTCATTTCTAATATGGCTTTACGTTTACATGTCAAGATGAGATAACAAGATTAGAGAATTAATGAATATAAAATTTATCTGTTTTCAGAAATTACAACATTTCTACACATGTTGTGCAATCTAACTCGGCTAAAGACTCCAAAAACTCCTCGTTGTGATTGGCTGCTTTCGATTTCTTTTCTTTTTGGCGTGCACGCAAACTTCGGCACGAATTTCCGGATACGGCTAAACAATGACAGTAATTTTTTCTTTATGATTTTGGTTAAGTTGCTGCAGTATTAAACTCCGGTAGAGCAAAGTTTCATTTACAAAGGAAACGTTAAGCGAGCTACTGGTGCGTGTGCATGTATGTGTGTGTGTGTCTATAAGAGTGTTTCTGTTTCAAGTGGCAAGATTTCTTTAGAATTACTGCTCTGTATATGTTTCTCTGTATCTTTCGTCCTGGTCTTACATCTCCATCTTCTGCATTTTTACTTGAGAGCCTTCACTTCGCTTTGTTTTGTCTTCTGTCTTGGCGCTCTCCAGGTTAGTAATTGCGTATTTTCTATGCTGAAATGATAATGACTTTGACTATAAACGCGGCTGTCTTTATTGCCGTTTTCGTTTATTGTCGTACACAACTTTCATTATGATATATATACATATGAGACTGATGCATCTGATAGTACTCGCAAGAAACTGAGGATTATGTGGCCTGCTGCGACTGAGAAAGAAAGATATAAAGAGTTTGCAAACAAGGTATATAAAGCTCTTTATAACATGACAGAGTCTACAGTGGGGAAATTGGGGAAGTTAGCAAGCTCAATATACGATACAGGAGTGGAATAATTTCGAATAAAGCATGGGATCCGATAAGCGAAAGGAAAGTGTGGACCAAGCAGGAGGATCAGGAAAATGAAGCAGTCGAGGAGGGAAAAGAACAGTCTAAGAAAGCGATGGAAATGTGGGGAAGAAGACGAAAAACCTGGCCTCGCGCAGCTGTACGAAGATTTAAAAAGAAAATGCCGTTATGTGCAACGAAATATCCGCCGATATGAGCGAAGAAAAGAAAGCAAAAGGACTCACGAACAGTTTCTGAAGAACCTGTACGGGTTTACTAAGAAGCTGTTCACTGAACCAGAGTGGCACTTTATCGTGCACAAAAGAAAAATTGGATGTTCATATCAAAGAAACCTACAACGATTCAAATCGTAACCAGCCACCGCTACTTATAAATGGGCAAAAGCATCTCTTAAAACCTGATGCCGAATTTCAAATTGGAGACATCAGGGATAAAGAGGTGAATGATTTTGTGAAAAAAGCTAGAGCAAAGAGTGCCCCAGGAGGTGATAGCATCTTGTATAAGGTATATAAATATTGCACTCGTCTACGAAAGAAGCTCTTTGGACTGTTCCTATAGCTGTGGCGCGAAGAGACTCTGGTAGAGGATTGGTGTAAGACTGAAGGCATGTACCTGCCATAGGAAGCCAATGCAGAGACTATAAAACAGTTTAAAAATCAGCAATGTGTTATCCTCAATAGGGAGGAGACGTTCGAGGGATGCTCGTGGAAAAACTCCATGACTTTTGGGGCGGTGCCTCTTTTTACCTTTTTTTCAAACTACAGGCATATGCACGGGACTGGCCCATTCACTCGCACCATTCTCGCCACTTTCATACACTTTTCAGTAAATTGGCAAGAAGACAACACTTCCCTCTCTACCCTTATTTTCCTTTTCAAGTGAAACTTGAAGAAGTTCATCAGGGATTGGCCAAAGAAAAACGTGTTTGCCTTCAGAACTTTTAATCTCGTTCACCATACAACCTCTTTCACCGTGGCCACCAGGCATATAAAAACAGCCTTTCCCTCCCGGTTAAAAGAATCCCGATGGATTCAGTTGACAGCCGGATCCGTCCGACACGCGACAACAGGTATTCGATATAAACCTATAGGTCAGCAATGCTCGGGCACTGGACGAGTGCATGCAAGACCGTCACGTCGTCCTGCGTGCATCTCGGACATGCTTGGCTGACGGCACTTCCGAGCCTGTAAAGTCTATCTCGAACAGGCAAAGTTCCCCGGTAGTACTGCCAGATCTTTCCCGGCCTGAAAGATCTCCGTAAAAGATCTCCGTAAAAGAGCGACTAGCTGATATTCTGCGACGTCCAAGGTCTCTCCTCCACTAATCCTCTATAACAGCTAAAGTGGACGTTCCACCTATCGCAGTGTCCGATTGGCTGAGGGCTGTGAGCACTTGAAGACATTCCATTTTCCAAATGCTCTCCCTCGGTCTCTGTTTTACCCAGGACTGCAGCTCTGTTAAAGAAATTAGCTGCGGAAATACGTGTCTGGTGATATACGCTTTAGCCACTTCTGCTCGACCTTTCAGGGATAGCTTTTTCTCAGGCCATTTATGGGTGAGAGTAGTCACCCTGGTCGTTACCTCGTCCCAGTTTTTGTCCATCTGCAGGTCCGGACCGAACCAGACCCGAGCAATTTAACCGGCAGTTGGACGGCATGGACTTGCTTCTCCAGGTGCCGAGTCGCAAGCCCACTGATTTTTCCTGGTTACTTGCTGCTCTTAAGACCGCCTCGTAGTCCCTGAGAGCGGTGCCGATCATTTTTATGTGTTTATGGTCCGACACCACTACGGTGACGTCGGTATATACCGACACGCATCCTAGATCCTACATCCTAGGTCCAGTTTGTTTAGTAGTGGCTCGAGAGTCAGTACGTACATGAGAGTCGAGAGGGGACAACCTTGGTGGACCGAGCACATGTTGTAGAACGGCTTTTAGAGTTGACCGTTCACTCTGACCGCTAAACAGATGTTGCTGTGCATTGCAGCGATCCAGCCTCTGAATACAGTCCCGAAACCAGCTGCCTTAAGTACCGCCGCCAGGTATAGATGGTCGACCCTATCGAAAGCTTTAGACTGATCTAAATTGATCAGGGTCCCACCCGTACCAGGTTCTGTAGCCATTTTCCCAATGATGTATCGCATGAAGTGGGGGTTGTCATGGATGGATCCTTTCGGGATGGCACATGTCTATGCCTCCACTACCAGATCGTCAACGACAAGTAGCTAACACCTTGGCCAAAATTTTGATTTCTGCATTTAGCAGATTTATGGGCCTAAAGTTGTAAAAACATTCCCCCTCTTTCGGGTCTTTTCTCAGCAACACCACCGCTCTTTGGCTCACAAAACTGGGAGTTCTTCCATTCTGTTGTCAGTTGCAGTAAACGTTTGCTAGGAGGTCGCCGAACAAGTCTGGCATGTAAACGTAAAGCTCGTAGGGCAGACCATCCAAACCAGGCAATTTACCTGAGGTGCAGCTAGCCATTGCTTTCCTATTTCAGAGGCTGTTATCGGCCTTTCGTAGCGCTCCGCGTCAGTCGACGAGAGCCGCAGGAGCCCGTCGTGGTAGGACGTGAAATCCATCTTGCGACCCGGCTCACCGCTGCTCCCGAATAGTTTGAGCGAAGCGCCGCTGAAAGTCTGCACACATCTGTCTCAGATCAGTTATCATTTGCCCTCCATGGTCCGGCAACGATCGGATCGTGGCTTTATGGCCACACTGTGCCTCTGCCACTCGGGCCCATTGAACGGCTTTCGTCCCTTCGTGTCTAAGTGCCCATGCCTTAGCTCCGACAACACAACCTTCGTGTTTCGCGTTGAAGAATGCCAATTTCGTTGGGAGCCCGTCGGTCGCGATGCTTTTTCTAAAAGCCTCGTCTAACGTCTTGACTAACTCTGTCTCTACTCTGTTCTTTTTTCTACTGCTAGTCCTTTGTTAAACCTTATCGATTCTATTCTAATCGTCCTTTTCAGGGCGAAACAACATTTATCGTCGGTTATTGCGCCCGTCAATGCCCTCTTAATAGTTCACTAATCTGGTCTCTGAAACCATTACGCGCCGTCAACGACGTGTTCAGTTTCCAGTCATAATAATAATAATAATAATAATACGAGAAAGTAACCATACTCTGGGATATGTCAATACACACAGATAGAGAAATTAAGGCAAATAGACCAGATATAGTTGTCAAAGATCATGAAGAAAAAAAATGCTTTCTAATTGATGTATCAATACCAGCAGATGACAACGTTTCCCTAAAAGAGATGGAAAAACTTTCAAAATACAAAGACCTGGAAATAGAGGTAACTCGAATGTGGAATCTAAAAACAGAAACAATTCCTATCATAGTAGGTGCCTTAGGTATAATAAAAAAATATTCAGACAAATACATAACAAAAACACCAGGACTTACAAATATATATAACATACAGAAGATTGCACTACTGGGCACAGCACACATCCTACGCAAAACACTTTCAATACAGTAACCATAAGAGCATCCAAGGCGCACAGAGCTGCGCTCGGTAGTGAAGTGAAAGCACGTTATAAAAATAAAACTACTGAACAATAATAATAATAATAACATGACTGGTGCTAATACTATTGTTTCTCTATCTGTTATTGTTGTTGTAGGTAATATTAACAATGCTGATGTAGTAATAGTAGCAGCAGTTGCAGTAATTGTTGTTGTTGTTATTGTTGCTGTTGTTGTAGTCGTTGGCTTTTACACTTGGACTATTTTGTTTCATTTCCAGTAAATTAAATTCGTTTCCTCGCCATTCTCCTTACCCACGTCACAACTCCCCCAATATACTCCACCCCTAATGTCCCCAGCCAATCCAAATAAGCCAAACCTGCCCTAAACAGAGTCCCCACTCTCGTAATCCTCTTTACCTTTTCCTCCACCCACCATAAATATAGCTCAGATGTAATTATATAAATAACACACACACTCACACACACACACACACACCTACACACATACAACGTACACAAACACGCATAGATGTACTCACAAAACGTTTCTAAATTAAATACACAACTGATGTAGATATACATGCACATATAAATACGCATGCATACATAGACATATAAACCTGGATACACGCAAAAACACACACGTAAATGCATACACAAACAAGCACCAGCACACACACACACACATACAAACATACACGCATACAGACACACACACATAAAAAAAGCAGATATACACATACATGGATAACAAGCATCAACATAATCCGTCACTACAACTACCAACACTATCATCACCACCACCACCACCACCACATCTACCTTCTCCACCACAACCACCACCACTAGCACAACCACCACCACCACCACCACCACCACATCCACCTTCTCCACCTCCACCACCACCACCAAGTAATCACAAACCAGTTGGTGTGATGTTGTGAAGTAAAGAATTACCAGTGATCTGTTTATTAAAGGTGTTGG
>NC_069001.1:17671502-17672222 GCF_001194135.2 Octopus bimaculoides | reverse complement strand
TTTGCTTAAAAGAGTTCCAACACTGTCTGTTTTTTATGTTTTATTTATATTCCTGCAGAACTAATGTGGGGTATAGAATATGGAATATACAATATATAATATGATATACAATATACAATATAAAATAAAATAACATAAAAATGGATGGCACCATGAAAGAAAGTATTGAATGTAGATGAAATATTGAGTGTTCAATATAAAGGATCAAATATATAAATATATAAATATAAATATATATATATAAAGGCGACTCGAGTTTCAGGGCTATTTCCCTTCGTCATGGCCGGTATGACAGACTTTAACAGACTGTAATAAGTTGGCTGGTTTTCTGTCTTTTATACCAATTCCTTTGGACGGCAGCAGTAGGTGTTTGGCTATTTTTAGAATTGATGATATTTTAATTTCTTATAAAGGCGGTTGAATACTGGGTAAACAAACACAGAGAAGCAATTCCCAACAGGTACACGGTGACATTTATACTAGAATCAGTGAGACTTATCCTGGAAAATAATACGTTCTTCTTCAATGGTAAGAACTATATCCAAATTAAAGGCACGGCTATGGGGACGAGGTTTGCCCCCGTTTATGCGAATTCGGTGATGGGTTACTTGGAACAAAAACTCTACCAGGAAATAGAGGAGAGATATAACACCGAATTTAGGAAGCTTATAGAAAAAGCATGGAAGAGATACCTGGACGATTGCTTCATAATCTGGACCA
>NC_069001.1:17666138-17666975 GCF_001194135.2 Octopus bimaculoides | reverse complement strand
AACAGGGCCCTAGGCTCAACTCAGACGCGGTTATGCAAAGCTGCTGGAGACTGTCATCAATCTCTGGCTGGAAAGGGCTACTGCGAGAAGGCTATAAGTGTGGTAGAAGGATTCGGCCCCTTGCCATACCCCAGGAAAGAGTCAGAAGTGATTGGTGGAGAATTTCTGCGTAATCTCTTGTTCCAGTTTTCGGCCACGTAATTTTTCCGACTGTAATCCCATGAATTACTATGTGTGGAGCACGGGTGAAAAAGATACTAACTGTTCTCCCTGTCATATCAAGGCCAGGCTGGTAGCCAAGATAAAGACGGTGTTCGAAGATCTTCCCGAAGACACAGTTAGGAACACACGCGCTTGGTTCTAAAGCCGCCTTGAAGCCGTGGTGGAAGTTGAAGGCGGGTGCTTTAAATAAACTACTATCTCTCAGCCATAATCTACTTGACACTCTTATTTTGGGATGGGGCATTTTGTTTATCTTTTCCTTTTATGCAAAGTGTCAAATTCATCCCGGACATCCAGTACACACACACACACACACACACACACACACACACACACACACAAACATGTATGAATGTATTCAAGTGATATATGGATTCAAGTAATCCGGTAATACTCATAACAAAAAGCTCCTTAACCTATCATTCTACAAAACAGAACATATAGGACGATACAAGGGGAAAAGATATGGAGTGAATAAAGTCATAAATGACAGAGAAATAGTTTAATGAAATTTTATTTAACAATAACAAAATTCTAATATCACGACAAATTGTTTCATAACTTAAAAACATGTAAATAGTTTATATTATTGTATTTAATAATCAATAAATGATT
>NC_069001.1:17663630-17666128 GCF_001194135.2 Octopus bimaculoides | reverse complement strand
TGTGTGTGTGTGTGTGTGTGTGTGTGTGTGTGTGTGTGTGTGTGTTTGGGCGTGAGTATACATATACATAGATATGCATATATCACATATATAAACATCTTCATACATACTGCGTTTATACAGACGTGCACATACATATATACATACATATTTATGCACATATACATATGCATATACAAATATGTATATGTGCGTGTGCATGCTTATCAAAGTACGTATGTATATTTGTGTGTGTGTGTGTGTAGCTTGTATATGAAATTTACTACTACTAACTACTACTACTACTACTACTACTATAAATAGTAACAACAACAACAACAATAATAATAATAATAATGATAATAATAATAACAATAATAATAATAATAATAGACAAGACGAAGAGCGCGATGCGATTGCAATAGATATTTTATTAGTTGAACGATATTTCGGTAGGAAGCCTGTCTTTGTCGAGTTCAAAATAAGAAGTGAAAAAAATTCAAAATTTATAGAAATTTAAACTTAAAGTACGAACGAGAGCAAGCAGCGTGTGGATGCTGGTTGCTCTCGTTCATACTTTGAATTTTGAATTTTTATAATTTTGAATTTTTATCACTTCTTATTTTGAACTCGAGAAAGATAAGTTTGCCGTCAAAATATCGTTCAACTAATAAAATATCTATTGCAATCGCATTGCGCTTTTCGTCTTGTCTGTTTATCTTTGTGAAACGTTACGTCTATCCTCTTAAAAGGCAATAATAATAATAATAATAATAATAATAATGATAATAATAATAATAATAATAATAATAATGGTGATAATAATAATGATGATGATGATGATGATGAGAAGAAGAAGAAGAAGAAGAAGAAGAAGAAGAAGAAGAAGAAGAAGAAGAAGAAGAAGAAGAAGAAGACCAAAGCTTGCTTACCAAAAACTACCAGGCTAACGTTCTTCAAAACGGTTCTGACCCTAAATGCATATTCTGCGATAAATTTGATGAAACAATAGACCATCTCGTCTTGGGATGTCCTGAGCTGACACCAAACGAATGCAAATCTCGCCACGATAGGGTAGGACAGTATTTACATTGGAAAATGTATAAACTCTACAAGATAAGCACTCTTGCCTACTGATATGAACATCATCCTGAGTCAGTCGTTGAAGATAAAAGTGTCACTATCCTCTGGGATTTTCCACTCAACACCGACAAAACGGTCCAGTCTAATCGACCAGACATAGTAGTTAAAAACAGAGAAGAAAATACTTGTAGACTAATAGATGTAAGTGTTCCCACTGATAAAAATATATCTATGAAGGAATTTGACAAAGTAAGTAAATAGAATGTCCTGGAAATTAAAATACAAAAGATGTGGCATTGTAAAGCGAGAACTGTTTCTGTTATTGTAGTTGTTCTAGGTATAATAAGAAAGGGATTTCAGAAACATGTAGATAATATCCCAGGAGAACCATGTCTCAGAGAAATCCAAAAGATTGTGTTGACAAGTACTGTCCATATCCTTAGTAAAACCCTATCAATCTAAATGTATGTGTTGTATTGTTGTTGTTGTTTGTTCCTTCTCGAGCCATGCTGGCTCACAAGGGCCGGTTTCCTGGTTTCATTGGCGTATAGGTTCTCCACCTGGACGAGACGCCGGTCCATCGCAGGTGAGCTGCTGGCTGCAGGAGGAAAGAGTGAGAAAGTCGTGGCGAAAGAGTCAGCAAAAGTTCGCCGTTACCTTCTGCCGATGTGTGTGTCTTGCTCATAAACACACACATCACCCGGTCTGAGATTTGAACCCGCAATCCCTCGACAGCGAGTCCGCTGTTCTAACCACTAGGCCATGTGCCTCCATATGTGTTGTATTACATGAAGATATTTTGCTACTGCCCCTGCACTTCCCATTCCCAACCTTTCAATCATATTGCATCATCTCTTATCCGGTTAATTCGTACAAGCGCAATCAGTGAGTGGAGCAGTAAAAATATGTAAGGCTTTTCTCAAGTTGCAAAAGTGAATTTGTCTGTGTTAAATACATCCCAAAGATGCAACCTTGTATCTTTGTTAGAAACCGACTCCCTCCTCAGTGGAAGATTTATAATAATTAAAACATAGAAGAGACATGCATAAGTGTGTGTGCACATATATGCATGTGTAAAGTTTTACTGTACGGCTCATATATATGGCACACACACACACACACACACACACACACACAAATTATATGGACTCGGTTACAGACACTTCCCTCACTAGATAGAGTAAACCAGTCATTGGTCCTCTGGAAACCTGTAACCAACGACGTTATTCTTCACAAAACGCAACCCAAAACAAGATCAACAATAACGTAAATAACAACAACAATGCCAACTGATCTGCTACGATCCACTGTTGATACATAAGCTACTCTGATAAGCTGTTGCTTATCTTATCTCTTCTGATTTGCTCTTGATAATTATTTTGCTTTGCTTCTAAGTGTCTCGAATTGATATACATATATATATATATATATATATA
>NC_069001.1:17661371-17663083 GCF_001194135.2 Octopus bimaculoides | reverse complement strand
TATATATAAGCTTTCCGTTGCAGTGTATACCGCCATATTGCGTATTTGTGCAATGTATATAAACAACATTGCTTCCATAAATACAACTTTCCAAATAGATCACGCACATACATACATACATACATGCACACACATAAACAGGCACGCGCATGTGCACGCACACACGCACGCCCACACCCACATACACGCACAGACGCACGCACACACTTATGCATACACATATACACACACCATTGCATAGTTCTGTTGTGAAATTAATGGACAGATGTAAAAATGTTTGGCCGACATCATCTCAGTGTCGAATATGGAATCCAAATGCTTTAAGCTCTCGTTTTACAGACATCATCCTGCAATTCCCAAAAGAACATTTGAAAGTTTCATGGAAGATTAAAAATAAAAAAATGATTTTGATACTATCTTTGCCTTGCAATTTATTGGCTCGTATATCACTCACTAGTCATCTACCTCAGCTATTATTATTATTATTATTATTTTGCATTTGCTCCAATTTTTACGAAGAAGATGGATGGATATCATTATTATGAGTGAGTGTGTATTCGCGCGCGCGCGTTTTGTGCGCATAGTTGAATAGATAGTGAGAAAGACAGACACATAGTCAATTAGAAAGACTGATAAATCGCTGGGGTAGATAGACGATGGATAAACAGATGGAGAGATGGATAGACAGAGAGTTAGACACAGTCAAACAGATAAACACATACAGAGAAAGACAGGAAGATAGACAGACAGCTACTGATGTATTCTCATGCACACACGCATATACACACATACGTGTATATATATATATATATATATATATATATATATATGGAACTATTAATCCTGATACGTTTATTTTTGTCTTTCCGTTCTTTTTCTCTCTCCCTTCATTTTTTCCTCTCATCACTTTCTGTCGTGGAGCGTAGGCTCGAAACGTCAAAGACTTTCCATTTTCCCCGTACGTCAAGCTAATACATCTGCTTGTTGTTTCCTCGCCTGTATCTGTCTTTTGTTTCCTGCAAATTTGATATATATATACAACACTGGTACAGTTTGGGTTACCTGGTGGGATCTGCAGTTAGGGTATATTTCCGTAAATGTACTTCAGTAATTCCGCGGTGTTACTTGAGATAATGATAATAATGATCTCTTAAGTAACAAAAAGATAGATTTATGTATTGATGTGCCTGATGAGACTCAGACTGGAAAATCGATGCAAAATAACATGCTGAAAGGAGTTCCACCCATAAGGGACACTAGCAGGATGGGTCGACACGACCGTCGTACAAAATAGAGCTTAATACCAAATCCATCTTCTCGTTACTCAAGAAATTGTTGTTGCTGTTATTATTATTATTATTATTATTATTATTATTATTATTCAGTAGTTTTATTTTTATAACGTGCTTTCACTTCACTACCGAGCGCAGCTCTGTGCGCCTTGGGTATGTGCTGTGGTTTGCTGTGGTGCTCTTATGTTTACTGTATTGAAAGTGTTTTGCGTAGAATGTGTGCAGTACCCAGTAGTGCAATTTTCTGTATGTTATATATATTTGTAAGTCCTGCTATTTTTGTTATGTATTTGTCTGAATATTTTTTTTATTATACCTAAGGCACCTACTATGATAGGAATTGTTTCTGTTTTTAGATTCCACATTCGAGTTATCTCTATTTCCAGGTCTTTGTATTTTGAAAGTTTTTCCATTTCTTTT
>NC_069001.1:17656979-17659588 GCF_001194135.2 Octopus bimaculoides | reverse complement strand
ATATATATATATATAAATAAACATATACATATACATATGTATATATATATCTAGGAGAAAAATAGGAAAAATAGAAAAAGGGGACATACGTTTAAGATGCTATTAAATCATTTATATCGTCATATATCCTACATATGTTTCGATGGATGCATTCAAAATACGTCCGACAGGCTGAATAATGGTCAAATACATGTTGCGTTTATGTGCATATGTTCGCGTATTTGCATATATATACGTCACATTTCTGGGGCGTCATATATCTGTTAAAATGTCTAATTGATGAGTACTGTTATCTATATCGCCCCCGAAGTGATTGATACATAGCTGACCGTTATTCATCCTGCCGTATGTATTTTGGATGCACCCATCGAAACATGTGTAGGAGATATGAAAATATAAATGGTTTAATAACATCTATATTTATTAAAGAGAGTTGGGGTTGGCAGATATGGGATGCTAGTATGTGTGAAAAGGTAGGGTGTGCGTGAATGCATGTGCATTTGAGTGTGTGGGGTGAGGGAGTGTGCATAACGGTGTGTGTACTGAGTTGAGCAGTGTTTAGGGTTGCTCGTATAGTGGTGTATGTGGTGAGGATATTGGAGAGTGTGTGGGTGTGTGGTGTGGGTACTGAGAGGTGTTGGGTGCTAGTGTATATGAAGTGAGGTGTTTGTGGGTGTGTGTGTAATGGTGTGTGATGTGAGTAATGAGTTGAACGGTGTGCATTGGCGTTTGTGTAGTAGTGTGTGTGTAGTAGTGTGTGTGTAGTGAGGGTACCGAGGTAGGTGGTGTGCAGGTGTGTGGGTGGAGGGGAGGGCAGTTGAATGTGGGAATTGTGTGGTAATCTGTGTGGTGTTGGTGTTAGATGAAGAGAGGTGGTGAATTAAGATCTTAAGGAGCAAAGGAATGAGGGAAGAAGATTAATTTCTGTTCACGACGAAGGCGGGAATCCGGGTGGCCCCTGTGCAGAGATAGTCCGAACACAGACAGATGTAGCAAATGACCGGTGGAGCGGAAGTGGCGCAAGACCGAGGTGTCTTTGACAAATCTTATGTCTCGGAAGTGCTTAGCGAACCAGTAGATAGCATTGCTGGAAGTATATGTAAAGGAGTCGGTGGTGTGATAAGGACGGTGCTGGGTGCCAGTGAGGGTAGTGGCGTTGGAGAGGTAGGGGCAAGTGCGACATCGTGGGCGATAACAGGGGAAGGATCTAGGTTGGGAGGCAAGGGTAGGGAAGAAAATGTGGACCAAGAGGTCACGCAGGTTGTGGGCTCGTTTGAAGGAGAGAAGGGATGGGTTAGGGAAGATGTGTAAGGTGGATGGGTGGGACTGGAGTCAGCGGAAGGCTCGGAGAATGGTCTGCTGGAGAGGTAGGGTGGAGGGGTGGTAGGTGAGGGGGAAACTGGAGGCGGGTGAGGGTGGGGCGGGTGCTAGGAGAGAGAGAAAAGCGTATAAGAAACAGGAATACAAAACTCAAAACAATTTGTAAAATATTATAATTTTATAAAGATTGTGATTTCACCATAGAACCGTTTATTGGTGCTGAGGTTTGCACATACTACTGTCAAAAGAAATGTCTCTCCTCGGGAATCGGTTTTTACCGTTATAATGGATGACACAATGCACGGATGTATGAATGGCTACAAAATGGAGGCTGCTAAGAAGGCAGCTCAGAAAACTCACTGTGCTCTTCCTGATGAGAAAAGAATTCCTGAGTTTGTTGGTGAGACCCAGGGCATGATTGACAACGATCCCTCCAAGTCAATCAGGTTCATCGCAGAGACATGAGAGCGTCTGAGTTTATTATCAGGCAGATAGTGCATGAAGACATTCGGTATTCCGCATAGAATATGAGAAAGGACCAATTTTTTTATCCCAAACCATCAAGGACAAGAGGAAAGACCACACTTTTCAGCAAACCCAAGCATCCACTCCAACCAAACATGGTTTGGTTTTTCTCAGACGAGAAAAGTTTCTGCCAGGGTCAAATGGTGAATACACAGAACAACCGCTGGCTTGCCGTGTCCCCAAAACATGCACCGAGAGTGATAAAAATCAAACATCCAGGCAACATCATGTTGTTTGGAGTGATCACTAGTGATGACGACTTTATGCCTCCATTCACCTTCCCACGCGGCCTGAGACTGAAGACAGAGGCCTACATCAAGTGCCTGGAGGAGGTAGTACTGCCCTGGATCAAGAGGGTGGCTGCTGGAAGACCCCATCTCTGGCAAAAGGACTCTGCACCATGCTACAGAGGCAGGAGAGCCCTGTCATGGCTTTCAGACCATTTCTGCGACCACATCACCCCTAACATCTGGCCACTTAACTCCCCAGACTGCAACCCCCTTGATTATTATGTGTGGAGCGCAGTTGAGCGAAAGACCAACAAAGCTCCTTGTAATACCAAAGATGAACTGAAGGCAAGGATTATGGTAGCATTCACCAACTTAAACAAAACAAGGAGACCGTCCGGAAGAGTTGCAGGAGATTCCGAAGTCGTCTGGAAGCTGAGGTTGAAGCCAATGGCGATTTTGTTGAATAAATTTACTCTTTAGTATTTCAAGATACTTTCATGTAATTTTGATAAATATATGTTAAAATGAGATGTC
>NC_069001.1:17646665-17655195 GCF_001194135.2 Octopus bimaculoides | reverse complement strand
GTGGTGGTAGTAGTAGTAGTAGGAGTAGTGGTGGTGGTGGTGGTATTAGCAGTAGTAGTAGTAGTAGTAGTAGTAGTAGTAGTGGTGGTGGTGGCGGTGGTGGTAGTAGTAGTAGTAGTAGTTGTAGTAGTGGTGATGGTGGTGGTGGTGGTGATATTGGTAGTAGTGGTGATGATGGTGGTGGTGGTGGTGGTGGTAGTAGTAGTAGTAGTAGTAGTAGTAGTAGTAGTAGTAGTAGTAGTAGTAGTAGGAGTAGCGATGGTGGTGGTGGTATTAGCAGTAGTAGTAGTAGTGGTGGTGGTGGTGGTGGTAGTAGTAATAGTAGTAGTAGTAGCTAGAACTAATAATGCAGCAAGAAATAATAATGACAGCAACAGCGGCAGTGGAAACAGCTTTTGTGGCCTTGATAACAGCATCAACAACAGCAAATACAGCAGCATCAGGGCCAGCCACAACAGCAGCCGCATCAGGAGCCGCATCAGGAGCCTGTAAGTGGTATCTCGACCTGTATAAGATAAAAGCCAATTTTTTCCTCAAATAATACCCTAGTGAGTTGGTGGAGGGTAAAGACTCATTATAACACGTTGTCCTAGGTATTCGTATGGGATAGTTATGGCTGAATATCTTTTTTTTATCAGAAGTCTGCTCGAGCTGGGTTGTCCTTGGGTTGCACAGGAACAGAAACGCCAACAACAACACTAACAAGACGCGTCATGAGAAGAGAAGAAAACTTCGTCCGGAGAACTGAAACCGAGGTAAGGATACGCTTAGCGGTATGCAAGAAAAATTACAGGTATATACTGAAATATGTGAAGGCACATAGTTTAGTAGTTAGAGACTTTGGCTCACTGTCGTAAAGTCGTGAGTTCAATTCCCGGCGACGCGTTGTGTCCTTGAGCAAGACACTTTATTTCACGTTACTCCAGTCCACTCAGCTAGCAAAAATTAGTAGTACTTGTATCTCAAAGAGCCAGAATTGTCATACTCGGTGTTACGCTGAATCCCCTCGAGAACTACGTTAACGGTACAGTTCTGTGGAGTGCTCAGCCACTTGCACGTTAATTTCACGAGCAGGTTGTTCTGTTTGATCGGATCAACTGGAACCCTCAACGCCATAACCAACAAAGTGCTAGCCAGCATATACAAAGAGGTACCCAAGTGAAACCGGAATTTTACAATATCATTTTATCCACTTAGTTTTACAAGTTTACACTTTTATCCCCTTCAAAGTATTCTCTATTTAAAGCAATGCATCAGCCTAGATGTGTTTTCCACTATTCGAAGCTGGAACTCTTGCGAAGTGATGCCTTTTAACGCCTCCACCGTTTTTTCCTTCGCCTCTTCCACATCTGCAAATTCCGTAGCACCATCTTTCATCACCAATGATGACCTTCGAAAAAAGTTCCGAGTCAACGTCCAACTGTTCTTTCAGTTCACGACAGGCATTCAGCCCTGACTGCTTTTGATCTTCCTTGAGCAGGCATGGCACAACTTTTGCTGCAACTCTTTTCATTCGCAATTCCTCGCTCAGAATTAATTAGCAGGGGCTCCAGGACATACCAGTCATATCAAGTTCGTTAATTGTTCGGTGACGGTCCTCGATGATCAGTTCATCAATTTTTATGACGTTTGAGAGGTCGACGGTCGTCCTGAACGAGGTTGGTCTTCAAACGACAAGTGACCATTCCAAAAGCATGGAAACCACTTGTAAACTTGTGTTTTGCTCATGGCAGCGTCCTTGTAAGCTGTTTGAAGCATGACAACTGTCTCCGCCGCCATTTTTCTCAGCAGAAAACAGAATTTCACGAAAGTATGCTGTTTCTCCGTTTCAGCCATCGCAAAAATTGACGAACAGGAGAGAAGCACTGCAAAACAAAGACACACTACGTGGCAGTACGATTCTAATCGACGCCGGTCTGCAGACTAGTTCATGAGGGTCGCATCAAGTGACTACTAGCGACAGAAGCTTGAACTACAACAGGCTTGTCCCACAAAATGCTTCCGGCTACTTTTGAGTAGCCCCTCGTATATACTGAAATATTGAAGCAAATCACAACCAACTACTTTTCAACGGTTCAGCCTCAGAGTTAATAAACAGGATTTATCAAAAAAAAAAAAAGAAATCGTCAAATTTGTTGTTTGGAAGTCAGAACTGATTTAGAGGAGACAATGATCAAAGGCATTCTAACTATGGCCATCCTGCTTTCCTTATGAGCAAGAATTCAGGACCTCATCAACCAAAGTCTTTTTTTTTTCGGATATTATGTATGATGTTTGAGAGAGATTTAGCTGCTATATTTAACAGCAAATTATACATAACCAATAATTAATTTAATATACACATTTGTGACAGCCTTAAATCAAAACACCGGTGTGTATATCATTTTTAACATGCATACAAAATGTGGAACAGCAATAGCTGTGATATTTTGTTAAAAAGAATTTGCTCACAGAGAAGAGTGTGAAAAAAAGAAAGAAGAGAAACAAGGCTTCGCTCATAATATCGGTAGATCCGCCAGACACGATGTTTCGACCTATTTGGTCTCCTCAGTAATGAATATCCTTGGCGCTCTGAGCAAAGCTAAGAGTAGTTGTTCCAATGTAGAAGTCGGTAAACAAAAGATGCCCGAGGTATTCGTCACTGAAGAAACCGAATCAGATCGATACCCTGCATCTATTATTGCACCGGCGTTCTGAGTGAAGCCTTGGGTTTTAATACATAAGTCTGTATGAGAAGTTTTCCTGAGACAAAATTTTGCGGCGATTTCCACTTTACTAATTACTTTACTAATTAATAACGAATTATCCATTGTTTTATGTTCTCAACAAAAAGATCCTTTGTTTTATGGTAGCCGATCATTTTACAATTTATTCTTTATAAGAGGTACTGCAACATTGCTTGATATGTATGACAAAGAGGTACACCGAAAGAAACAATTTGAAACACCTACTCTATGCAGTCACTCAATTTTATGAAAATAGCTGTCAACTATCCTTGCTGACTGAGAAAAGGGAGATGTTAGACAACGTTGTCCTAGATATACTATGCCACAAAAGATCAAGAATCGTCACGGTTAAATTGGTTTTTACCCTTAGACGCCCGGGTTAAATTGAAACTGTGATTAAACAAAATGAACCATAAGTTGACAAAGTCACTCCACACACACTCGCGCGCGCGCATAAGTATACATATATATACATACATACATACATACATACATACATGCATATATACACATATGCCTACATATAAATCAATATTCATACATAACATACACACATATATATACATATACATACAGATACATATATATGCATATACATATACATACATATATGCATACGCATGAATGCATATAGTTACATATACACATACGTATAGATGTGTGTGTATAAGCTTCAACCAACCAAGATTGATAAAGTACCAGTCTCGTACTGGGGTTGATGTAATCCATTAAACCTCGCCCTTAAAATTACTACCCCTTGTGCCAAAATCAGAAACAGCTCTTACAGTCATTTCTGCTGCTGTTTCTTGATTAATACTACAGCTACTGCTACTATTACTGCTGCTGCTGCTGCTGCTGCTTCTGTTATTGCCTCCATGTCGCTGCTGCACTAACCACTATAAGTGTTGCATCCATTATTGCTGCTGTTGTAGCTGCTGCAGCTATTTTCGCTTCTGCTGAATTAAATACCATATAGCTGCTTCCGGTGCTGCTCATTTGCAGTTGTATTAAATGCCATATAGCTGATACCTCCATAAATGCTGCTGTTTTCAATGCAGCATTATGCTTCTGCTGCCGCCGCTGCTGCTGCTGCTGTTAGATGCAACATAGATGCAGTTTCTATTGCCGCTGATGCGGTTGCTGCTGTTGCCTTGATACTACAAGTGCTGCTTATAACTCTAGAGTCGTTGTAGCAGCTATTATTGACACAGTTACTGCAATAAATTTTCGGCATGGCTGTGTGGTTAAGAAGCTCGCTTTGCAAGCACGCGATTTCGGGTTCAGTCCCACTGCGTGGCACCTTAAGGGAGTGTCTCCTACAAAAGCCCCGGGTCGACTAATGCTTTGTGAGTGAATATGATGGAGACTGTGTGTACGCCTGTCATGTATGTATGTATATATGTATGTATGTATTATGTATCTATGTATATATATATAATATAATATAATATATATATGCACATATATATATATATATATATATATATATATATATATATATATATATATATATATATATATAGTATAATATAATATATGTGTGTGTGTGTGTGTGTGTGTGTGTGTCTTTTTTTTTTTCGTTTACGACCCCATAAATTAGCGGTTCAGCAACAGACAGCGATGGAATAGATAAAAGACTTGAAAAACAAGTACAGGGCTCGATTTGTTCGGCTAAAAGCCCTTCAAACCGGTGCTCCAGCATGACCTTAATCCAATAACTGAAGCAAGTAAAAGATAAACGATAAGTGTAACCTCTATTGCTGCTGTTATTGAATTACATTTTATTTTTCCATTACGTGGTGTGGGGTGACCCTTTTCTGTTCCAGCAGAATGGACACTACAAAAGACACCTCAGATGCCATGTAGCGATGGTGCTGACGTACAACCGGGTGACATATGAAGTTTATCACCCAAGCAGGCGATGTTGGGATTTGCTAAAAGGAATAGTAACAAGGTACTTCTGCCCGACGCTCTCACAATTTTGCCAGTTCCCTGTCCTAAATTGACACTTTTTATCGTCTATAGGAGAATGAAAGGCAAAACTTTTACGTCAATGAGAACTGAAATCAGAATGAAAGGAACCGGAACAAATATCACTAGGTATACCCCTCCACCCCTCCACCCCGACAGTTCACTATCGGAGAATGATTCTTTGCTTCTCATCCACGGAAAGATAAAAGCTAACCTCTGCCGGAATTGAAAGCAGAACGAAAGATGCCGAAGCTAATTGTACAGCACAACCCGCCCGACATCTCTAACGTTTCCACCAATCCGATACTTTATTTATCGACCCGGGAAGAATTGAAAGTAGACTTCGGCGTGATTTGAACTCAGAACAAGAAATAATTAGCAGAAGGTATTTAGCCTTCATTTCTAATGACTATCAATACACTACCCATAATAAATTAACTAGTTAATTAAATAAATAAATATGTAACATGCATTCACTAATTGTTTTAGGCGCCTGAGTGGCTGTGGTCACACTTAGACATCAGCTGTCTCAACCTTGACTCAGTGGAGCATCGAAGATGTGGAAAGTGAAGCACCAGCATTTGGCTGTTATTCATCTACGGCGAAGTAGATCGAAACAACGTGAAATGAAGTTTCGTGCTCAAAGACACTGTATGTCCAGTAATCGAACCCACGACCTCGTGATCGTGAGCCCAAAAATTACCACTGACATTGTACCGTCATTCCTTCATAAATAAATAAACCAACCCATAGCCGTCACTCTCGAACCGGTATGATTTAGTAGCATATATATTTTATTCTTTATTCTTTACTTGTTTCAGTCATTAAACCGCGGTCATGCTGAGGCACCACCTTAAAGAATTTTCAATCGAACGAATCGATCCAAGTACTTTTTAAAAGCCTGATACTTATTCTACCAACCTCCTTTGCTGAACCGCTAAGTTACGGTGAAGCGGTGGTGGGGGACACAGACACGCACACATATATTTGTCGGGTTTCTTTTAGTTTACATCTACCAAATCCAACCATAAGGCTTTGGTCAGTCCGAGGCTAAAGTAGAAGACACTTGCCAAGATGCCACGCAGTGGGACTGAACCCGGAACCATGTGGTTGTGAAGCAAGTTTCATCCTTACCTGCGCCTATGGTATAACATACTTTTGTTAACTGTTGTGGAGTCGCCAGCAGATATAGACATACTCTCAGCCCTCTCGGTTTCTGCGGGATATCGAGGATGCGACAACTTGATCAAGGATGGGATATCGGAGAGAGAGAGAGGGAGAGAGAGAGAGAGAGAGAGAGAGAGAGAGAGAGAGAGAGAGAAAGAGAGAGAAGGCTGCCCCAGCAAGGAGTGGTTCTAATTAAAGCTGTGTAGGTTGGTGCAACGTGATATAGAGTGCTTCTGTCCAGGAATCGAACCACTACGTCAAGTATATTAATACTACGAGTGTTGCTTCTGTTGCTGCTGGTGTTGCTGTCAACGCAGAGCTTTTCGCTGCTGTTTTTAACACACTATATTTGCAGCTGATACTGCATTGTAGATGCTGCTGTTGGTGTTGCTGCTGTTGCTACATTAATACTACAGTTGCTGCTTCTGTTGTTGCTGCTGCTGCACATAATGCCATACAAGTGCTGCTGCTACTACTATTGTTGGTGCAGCTGTTGACATTGCGGCTCCTTCACCTGCTAATCTTATTCACGTCGCCTTGGTCATCGTCATCGTCGTCGTCATCATGGCCGTTGCTGCAGTTGCTATTGTTGATATTGCTGCTGCTGTCGTTATTATTGTTGTTGTTGTTCTTGTTGCTATCGTTGCTGTTCTTGTTATATACCCTGCTGTTAGTGTCATCGTTGTTTTCGTCCTTTTACACTGAACTCAATGTCTTGGGCCAGCGTGGCCGATAAAAGAAATCCTCCTCCTCCTCCTCCTCCTCCTCCTTATCATTAGAGCGTCGGCAAAAGATGGGTTCAAACTCCACCAAAGTCAACTTTGTCCCTTTCATCCTTCCGTGGGTCAATAAAAGTACTTGTCAAAATTATTGGACAACATGCTTAACAGCATTTCATCCGTCTTTACGTTTCGAGTTCAAATTCTGTCGGGGTCGACTTTACCTTTCATCCTTTCGGGGTCGATAAATTAACTACCATTTACGCACTAGTGTCGATATAATCGACTAGTCTCCTCCCTCAAATTTCAGGCCTTGTACCTATAATGGAAATAATAATAATAATCATTTAATATTATTATTATGATTATTATGTTCTCTTTATCACAGGTTTTGTCGGAGCTCCTGGAGTCTTGCATGTGTGACTGGCTTACTACCTGCAGCCTACGATACCATGCTATTCGTTCTTTTCAGCTAATACTTTCCTGATTATACTGACCGTGCCAAGGCGGCAAATCTTTTGTAACAGTTCTACTGAGCACTCTATTCTAATTTCCTTTATATTCCTCTTGTTGCCCTCTGATACTTTTTCCAAAGACCCAACAATAATTGGCACTATCTTCACCTTTTTATTATTTTCCATAGGCGGGCTATTTCGTACTTAAGAGGGTTGTATCAATCTATCTTTTCACCTTCCTTCTTGACTATTCGTGGGTTAAAGGGGCATGCAACAGGAACTCTATATCATATGTGGTGCATCTTGTCCACCACCACTAGGTCCGGTCTGTTATGCTGTAGCACCTGAGCTGTTTGGATTGGGAAATCCCAGAGGAATTTTCTAGTCTCTGACTCCGTCACTCTCTGCGGTTTGTGCTCATACCACGTCTTGTCTCTCGCTAACATCCACTTATCCCAGTTTCCAATGTAGCACTTTCGTTACCTGGTCATATCACCAGAACTTGTAGTGGGTTTGGTCAAGTCTAGGGCATTCGTTCGTGATGTGGGCAATGGTTTCATCCACTCTATTGCAGATGCAGCACAGCGGAGACACTTGCTCATTCCTCAGATCGACCCACCAATTCTTGGTCTTGTGCTGCCAGTATAGTGCTCTCTTTTTTAAGGTTTCTTTCATCAGCCAATCCCATCTATTTTTCCCAGCAACTTCTGTTGTGGTTACATGGAATTGATTGTGTAGTCCCTTCTTGCGTAAATCTTCTTCATGCCATTTTTGTACTTCTTCCTTTGTTTATCCACTTTTCTCTGCTCTTAATGCTCCCTCGTTCCTAACTGTCACTAGTGAAGTTTCCTTACTTTGGGCTTGGTATCTCATTAAGCTCTCGAATTGGATACACGCGCAGTCTTCCACACTTATCAGTTTCCTTCCTCCATCTGCTTTCTTCATGTATAGGTGATCAGCGCTTGCACTTAGATGATGGGCTCCATGCATTGTTTGGAGCTTTCTTGACTTCCTGCCCATCTCATTTAGCTCCTCTTCTGTCCACTTCAGGATTTCAGCGCCATATCGAACAACTGCGACTGCGAGCGAGTTTGTTGCCGAAATTATGTTTCTGGCATTTACCTTTGAAGCCAATATTTTTCTCACTCGCCGCAGGTACTCTCTTTTTGTCTTTTCCTTCATGTCGTGGTGTTTTCATTCCATCTGTCTCAAGTATTCCCAGGTATTTATAGCTGGACTGAGATTCACCACTTGAAAATGATATGCCTTCTGTCCTGGCAAGCTTTCCTTGTCGCATCACCATCGCAGTACATTTTGAGAGTTCAAACTCCATCTTAATATCACTGGCTGTCCAGTTCTGCCTCAGTTTTTGCGAATAGCTTCAGGTCGTCTATGAATATTCTTCTTCTTCTTCTTCTTCTTCTTATTCTTCTTCTTCTTCTTCTTCTTCTTCTTCTTCTTCTTCTTCTTCTTCTTCTTCTTCTTCTTCTTC
>NC_069001.1:17644358-17646010 GCF_001194135.2 Octopus bimaculoides | reverse complement strand
CTTGTCCCGACGTGTTCACAAAGTGATGAAATTGTTCTGCATGAAATCGATCTGTATCCGGGCATTGTTGACTTGTGGAGTTATGTCGAATAGCTGTTGTGGCGTATGGGATGGATCCGTCTGTCGGCCGAGTCCATTGTGGTGATTGCCCCGCTACCCTCCTTTAATTGGGCAGGAAAAACAGCTTTCCTTTGCTCAGTGGCTGTAGAGAAAGGGGTTGTCTGGTGGACAAAGCTGAAGAGCATGAGGACAGATACATTCCTCTTTGGGAGAGGTCTCATTGACTTTTTCATGTTTCACTTGAAAAGGAAGGTGAGGGTCGAAAGGGAAGTGTGTTCCTCGAGTGAATTTATAAAAAGGTAAGTGAAAGTTGCGAGAACGGTAAGAGTGTATGGTACTGCTCTAAGTGTTGACCTGTGAGTCGGAGGAAAGAATTTGGAGAGGGCACTTGCCCTTGGTATTCAGGGAGGTTCTTGGACGGTGGGGTTCCAAGATTATCCCTAGAAGTACTCCTATAACAGGAGGGCCACATCACTATCATCTTTTTTCTCCTCTCCCTTACTGTCGTATACTATTGTTATTCCGTGTATACTTTTCTCTTTATTTTTTTTTTAATCATTCCATTGTATGCAGATCCCAGCACTTTATGTTTGTCTTTGTATTGTCACCCCCATCCTTCGCCCTGGTGGTAAATAAAAGAAATTATAATAATTATTATTATTATTATTATTAATAATAATAATGATAATAGTAATGATGATGGATGAAGAGAAAACATTTACATTACACTGCTACTGTTGTTTCTGAATGTGGCTCAAATGTTCATAATGTGATACTCATCTCTATAATTGATCAGATATATATATATAGCATTGGGATTTTGACAACTGTTAGAACTTACATATACCCAAGAAGGAACACTAGAACCATTTTACCACTGATTAGGAAAGGTATCTAATGTAGCTACTTGGGAAAGTAATTCGTGAAAAAGATCTCTTTTGAATTATTTTATCCAAGCAAGCAAGAAAATAAACCCTACAAAACGATGAAAGATACCCAAAAATCTATGTAAGTAGGCTCTGCTTTGTTATATAATTTATATTCTACACAGTGGCTTCCAGCTAAATATGCAATATACATGTTATTACAAAACTCATTTATGATATTTGATTATATGTACATAGAGAATAGATTGAATTTTAAACAGTACCGAACTCAAATAATTTTTTTTATATTCTGACTTGATTTTCCTAATTTATGAATATTTAATGTTTGTTCGTGCAAACCATGGAATTACACAGAATATGGGATTTGACAATACAAGTGTAAAGTAATATACATTTCCATTGGACTTTGAACTTTTTTTTCATTTTTCATTGATGACCGCATCCTCCTCTCTTTTCTTATCTTTCCTTCCCTACTTCCTAAAATTGACATATTGAAAGGTCACCAGCCCTTCTGAGAAAATGTGTTTATTTACAAATACGTTGAATGGTATACAATAAGAAGGGAAAGAGGAGGAAGAGAAAAAGAGAAAAAGAAAAACGCTTTGTAATGAAATTTCAGAGTTGACCATATCATTTTGAAAAGAAACCCCCCTCTCTCTCTCCCTCTCTCTCTTCCTCTCTTTCTCCCTCCCTCCCTCTCTCTCC
>NC_069001.1:17643439-17644096 GCF_001194135.2 Octopus bimaculoides | reverse complement strand
AACGCGCGCGCGTGTGTATGTTTATGCATGTGTGTTTGTGAATGTATGTTCAAGTTTAGGAGAGGGAGGGCTAGGTTCCATTTACATTCTTCTTCAAATTGACTTCCATTAATATTGGGAAAGGGTGGTTAGCGGAGGCGAGGTGGTTGTTAGGGGATGGGGTGGCAGTGGGGTAAGCCGGAGAAGTAGGGGCGGAGGAGTAATAGAAGAATGGGATAGGGAGGATGAGGATGACGACGACGATGACGATGATGATGATGATGATAACGTTGGTGGTGGTGGTGGTGGTGCTGATAACGGTGATGATGATGGTGGTTTATGTGTAAGTCTGTATGGGGCTTTGAACAGATGTGTATATGTGAGAAGGGAGAAGAAGAAAAAGGAGGAGAAAGAGGAGGAGATGAAGAAGAAATAAGAAAGAAAAGGAGAAGAATAGAAGAAAGGGGAGGAGAAGGAGAAGGAGAAGGAAACGATGGAAAAGAAGAAAACAGCAGCAATAAACAACAACAACATTAAATCGATGATGAAGTAGATAGTGATCGTGACAGCATGTGTTGGTGATGGAGATGATGATGATGATGATGATGATGATGATGACGATGGCTTTAATGATGATTATTACAGTAATTTTAGTTGATTTCACGAAAGTTTACAATA
>NC_069001.1:17642109-17643045 GCF_001194135.2 Octopus bimaculoides | reverse complement strand
GGTGGTGGTGGCGGGGGCGGAGGCGGGGAGTGATCGTTTCGCCATTTTCGATTGAAGTGTTGTAGTGGTGATGGTGACGATGGTAGTAACAGTGATGATGATGATGATGACGATGATGACGATGATGATGATGACGATGATGATGATGACGATGATGATGATGACGACGGTGTTGTTATTGGTAATGATGATGAGGATGGTAGTGTTATTTGCAGCGACAGCCATCATTGTAATGGCGATGATGATGATGATTGTGGCGGTTGTGGTGGTGGTGGTGGTGGTGATGATGATGATGAGGATGACGAAGAGGATGACGTTTTGTTTTTAATTGTTTTTGCTGGTGATTGTGGTAATGATGGTGGTAGTAGTGGTTATGATGATGACGAGGAGTGGACGATGATTATGGTGTTAGTTTTGTTGTTATTGTTGTTGATGGTGGTGGTGGTGATGCACTATGATGACGACGATGATGCTGACAACGACGACGGAGTGAGAATTTTCAACATTGTTTTGGCATCAATGTCGCTAATGACATTGTTTTAGTCATAAACCGGAACTCGCTGTGATTTGTCACTCTTCATAAAAATGGAGGTAAGAAGCTAACAAAACAAAGCTTTGTCAAATATTTCATTCTTCTAAAAACTGAAGCAAAAAACATTACTTTTTCGTTTTTGTTTGTGAGACAGAAGTGAGAGGGTACCACCCAAGTTTTGTAGCATCTCCATTCAGGGTAACGAGAAAACATGGATTGTGAGAAAGTCAATGATGAATTAGGGGAAAATAACGGAGGGGGTAGATTTGTTGGCGTGTCGGACAAAATGAAGAGTTGTGGTTTGCGATTTGGGATGGTAAACGGAGAATAGTGAACTATAGACATGACATACATACCTGAGAGAGAAATGTCGAAGCCGAGAGAGAGAGAGAGAGAGAGAGAGA
>NC_069001.1:17638197-17641239 GCF_001194135.2 Octopus bimaculoides | reverse complement strand
ATATAAATATGTATGTATATATATATATAATTATATATGTATGTATATATATATATATAATTATATATGTATGTATACATATGTGTGTGTGCGCGTGTGTATGTGTGTGTGTGACGGTGTGTGAGGGTGTGTGTGTGTGTGTGTGTGTGAGGGTGTGTGTGTGTAAAAGTTGTGTGGATCTTTTGCATGGAGTAGGTGTTGATAGTGGAGATGGCAATGAAGGGAGTCCTAGACAGATGTTGGTGTCTTTGGCAGAGATTGAGCGAGCGTCTGACGTGTGTGCATATAATGAGTGGGGTTTTATGTGTGTATGCATTTGCATACACACACTCACACACACACTTATATCTATACATACATACATGTATATACATACATATATATGTGAGTGTCTGTGTATGTGTGAGTGAGTGTGTGTGCATGTGTATATACATGGGTGTGTTTATATATATATATATATATATATATATATATATATATATATATATATATATATACGTATAAAGAGAGAGAGGGGAAGTGAGAGAGAGCGAGAGAGCGAATGGCAAGAGTGAAAAGGGCGGCGAGAAATAGATTACTGTCTGTCTGTGTATGTCCCTGTGTTGTATACAGGCATATATTTGTGTGTGTGTTTATATGTGTGTGTTTGTGTGTGTGTGTGTGTGTGTGTGTGTGTGTTTGTGTGTGTGTGTGTGTGTGTATATATACAGGAATTTATGAGCACGGGTGTATTATGAATTAAGTAACTCTGTCAACAGCTGGTTGTAATATATCGTACATAAATCGCCTACTACTACTACTACTACTACTACTACTACTACTACTACTACTACTACTACTACTACTACTACAGTTATTTTAGTTCCAACACTGGTTTCGATCTTCAGATTTAAAGAAAACTACATTGTCAGACTTATGAGAAGCTTAGACACTCATGCCTCTCTACTGGTATTTGATAGCTTAACTATGCCGTCAATATCGAAAGCGGTTCGCAGACATCACTAAACTAACACGTTTACTGCCTGTAGTGCTAGAAAGCTCTCACTGCAAGCGACTGTGGCTCTATATTAAGGGTAGGAATTTAACATGCGTGAGTGAAATTTCGCCTACAAAATTGAAAATTGAAACCCTAAATTGAAAATTGAAACCCTAAATTGAAAATTGAAACCCTAAATGATTTCATTTGTGAATGGACTAAACAGGAGAGGAGAAGACGCATGAGTTCGAGAGTCGCTGAAAAGGTCACAGGACGTGTGACGAGAGATTTCAGAGAAAGGACAGTAAAATAATAATAATAATAATAATAAATACGAAGAAGAAGAAGAAGAAGAAGAAGAAGAAGAAGAAGAAGAAGAAGAAGAAGAAGAAGAAGAAGAAGAAGAAGAAACAAAAGCTATAAAACAAATGAAATCCAAACTAAAACTAGAACAGCAACGGACCATGATAAAACGATGGCAAGAAAAGCCCCTACATGGTAAATACTGGGCTAAACTAAATGCAAAAGAAATAGACAGAGAAAAATCCCAGCAGTGGTCGAGAAGCTCAGGATTCAAAGCAGACTCTGAAGCATTTTTAATTGCTGCACAAGACCAAAGCCTCCCCACCAGAAAATACCAAAAACATATAATGAAAAGAAACATAACAAGTAACTGTAGAATATGTGGAGATGGACAAGAAACAATAAATCATATTATCTCTGGCTGCCCAGTCCTGGCTAAGAAGGAATATATTCACAGACACGACAGAACTGGGACTGGAAGCTATGCCAACACTATGGAATAACAACAGAAAAAAGATTGTATAAACACACGCCAGAAAAGGTCACAGAAAATGAGAAAGCAACCATACTCTGGGATATGCCAATACACACAGATAGAGAAATGAAGGCCAATAGACCAGATATAGTTGTCAAAGATCATGAAGAAAAAAATGCTTTATAATTGATGTATCAATACCAGCAGATGACAACGTTTCCCTAAAAGAAATGGAGAAACTTTGCAAAATACAAAGACCTGGAAATAGAGGTAACTCGAACGTGGAACCTAAAAACAGAAACAATTCCTATCATAGTAGGTACCTTAGGTATAATAAAAAATATTCAGACAAATACATAACAAAAACATCAGGACTTACAAATATATATAACACAGAAAATTGCACTACTGGGCACTGCACACATCCTACGCAAAACACTTTCAATACAGTAACCATAAGAGCACCACAGCAAACCACAGCACATACCCAAGGCGCACAGAGCTGCGCTCGGTAGTGAAGTGAAAGCACGTTATAAAAATAAAACTACTGAATAATAATAATAATAATAAAACTGAAGTGATGTCCAAGTATATACTGTTTGTGGTTAACTGAGAAATAAAAAAATGACTATCCCCAAATATAACTATGATTTTTTATATTCGGTTTGCAGGATTCTTGCTAATGACATTCAAAATATCTGAAACTGCATACCTGAAGTCGACCGATGAGGTTTCTCAGCAAAATCAGTGGGCTGTTTTTTGCAGAAGATTGGTTTCAAAGCCAAACAACTGAAGAAAAGTCCGCCAGGGAGCTAGGCATGGTAACTAAAACCAGTTCAAAGTGGTTGTGGCAAAGAAGGGAACACAGATGGAACTCTTCGACGACACAGACACCGATGTAGTAATTAGTTAGCTGTGGGTGAAGCGAATTAAATTTTGAGCTTGAAGGTAACCATCAAATTGGCAGAATTAAGATCCATCTTTGAACCTATGGATACTCCACTATAATGTAGTGGAATTCCTCAGAGAAACAAACCAACTAATGAATTTATCTGCCTGTCCAACCATCCATCACTCAATCTATGAATAAAATTCTGCAGCTTCAAGACATTATCCAACCACCATTGTTTCTTTAAAAGAAAGTTGGTCGTCTTCTGTTGGTTGTTTTTTCATCGCATTAGGTACTAAATGTGGTTATTTTGAGAAGTCCACTGTGTGGCGTTATTATTTTTCTGTAATAATGCCCTTTATATAAATATAAACGAATATATATATATATATATATATA
>NC_069001.1:17636625-17637962 GCF_001194135.2 Octopus bimaculoides | reverse complement strand
TATATATGTATTTTTCTCGTCTGGCCAAACAGCCCTCGATGTTCTTTTCTTTGTCGTGTTTTTTGTTTGCCACTTAATTCCTCCGCATCACAAATTTTATTTAATTTTCTTTGCGGGAAGAGCTATTCTAACAATGCGTCCTGCCCTAACTCTTCGAAACGCTTAGTTTAGAATAGGGGCAGCTAATGAAGGAAATGTTCTCTATGTGGTTTGTCTGTATTCCTGTGTGTTCCTACCGTTGTCCGAAAAAAGTTTGTTTCCCTGCTCTGTTTATGTTCTCGTTTTTCATTTTGTCCACGTTTCCTTGTGATGTCCTGTACCCAGATATGCATCTATATATACATGTAGATGTAGGTATGTTCATACATGTACTTATATATGCATATACTCACATATTATTTGTATTATCTATCTATCTATCTATCTATCTATCTATCTATCTATCTATCTATATCTTTTATCTTTTACTTATTCCAGTCATCAGACTGTTGCCATGCTGAGGCACCACTTTCGAGCATTTTGAGTCGAATGAATCGACCCCAGTACTAATTTTTCTCTAATTGCTACGTATTGTATCGGTTTCTTTTGCCGAACTATTAAATTATGGGTGCGTAAACACACACCAGTATCCGTTTACAAGCGGTGGTGGACACACACACACACACGCACACACACACACACACGCACACACACACACACACATATGCGAGGGGCTTCTTTCAATTTCCGTCTACCAAATCCACTCCTAAAGTTTTGGTCGGCCCGAAGCTACAAAAGAAGATATTTTGAGAAGGTGTCACGTGGTGGGACTGAACTTGGGTCTATGTGGTTCAGAAGCAATTTCTTACTACACAGCCACATGTATGTTTATAACTATATATATATATGTCGGTTACTAGCGATCTAGACTATGTTGACTACCTTCTTAGCTATAGTTAACCGTCACACTGCCAGCAACCTTGTACACATCTATCATATTAAGATTATATTTCCTTTATTGTCTCTGTGTTTCCTTCTTTTGTTTTCATTGTCCAAATTCCTATTCATGATTTCGTTACAGCGGAAATAAGACAGACCAATTGTTGATACAACAATCTACTGACTAGTTTGTTTTAGATGACATGTTAGTAAGATGCACTACCCAATGCATTAGTTTTGTTTTCTTTTACTGGATGGCGATTTATAAACAGTTCATCAAATTTTAAAAATAAAAGATCTTATCCAAAACAGCAGCTATTTTTTCACGTTCTTTATTAGCCTTGTTTTCCTTTTTTTTTGCCAATCAAACATACGTCTTTACAGACATTTAGTTGGTCGAATGCATCATTTCTTATATA
>NC_069001.1:17628881-17636431 GCF_001194135.2 Octopus bimaculoides | reverse complement strand
TTATGTTCTGAGTTCAAATTGCCCTTCATCCTTTCGGAGTTCATAAAAGAAGCCCCATTTGAGTACTGGAGTTATGTAATCCACTTACCCCCTCCTCGAACTCGCAGGCATTGTTCCAAAATTTGAAACCATTATTATCATTATTAAGGCGACGAGCTGGCAGAATCGTTAGCACGCCGGATAAGATGCTTAGTGACGTTTCATCCGTATTTACGTTCTGAGTTCAAATTACGCCAATATCGACTTTGTCTTTCATTCCTTTCGGGGGTCCATAAAATAAGTACCAGTTGCGTACTGGGGTCGATCTAATCGACTGGTCCCCTCCTCCAAAATTTCGGGCCTTATGCCTAGCGTAGAAAAAGATAAAATAGGTACTGGGGTTGATGTAATTGACTTACTCCTCCCATGAAATTGCTGGCCTCGGGCTAAGATTTGAAATCAATATTATACTTCTAAGGAAAATATCGACCCATACCCAGCATCCCACCGTTCCCCTTCACATTCATCACCTTCTTCTGAACTTACAATGCCTCGAAGTGGGTGCTGCTATCAGTGTAAAGATCCTCTGCATTAGTGTCTCACTGTTGGGAACCATACCGCTCCACGAGAGTTTCATGATTAACGATAGGGTGAAGTGCTTCACCAGGGAAGTATGAACTGTCTTCCTCCGGCTCTGAGATAATGTCCAGGTTTTGGTATAATATGAAACTGTGGATTGTATGGCTGTTCTATTAGTGTTGCACTTGGATCTCACGGAAGTATATTTTAAGATGTAGATGGATTTGTAAAATACTCATCCACAGCATAATTCATGGGTAGGGAATTAAGTTGAGCGAACAACTGAAATACTCATCAACGAAACCGGTGCAGTATGTACATACATATGTATATATACATATTATATACATATGTATGTACATACACGTATATACATATATATGTATAAGTATATGAATATATGTGTGTGAGTGTACCTGCATATGAAATATATATATATATATATATATATATTCGATACAAAAATACAACCTCCGAAATCGTCGAAAACCTCGGAAACTTATGCGAAACAATTTGAACATTTTTCTCAAATAACACGAACCGAGGATCTCCGAACGAGGCAGCATATGGGATCAATACACTAACAACGTACTAAATGAAACACCACATAGTACCATGGAACAAATCGCTCAGAGATAGAAAGTTCGCCTTTTGGAAGATGATCCAAAACAACAACAAAACGGATATATACGAAAAATAGCTCAATCTGACACCGTTAATTCTCCCACGCAAACTCCAGATCAAAGCCATTATAGATTAACCTGAGGCACAAAGATGCCCCAGGGAATGAATGGCACTGGAAAAAATGAAGATGGAAATAGAACTTCTAAAATTGAGGGCTCAGACGAATGAAGATAAAGTAAAATCCATCGATGAAGAGATCAACCAAGAAATTAACAAAATGACTCAAAGATCTCCAAAAGCTCCACTTGGTTCTCAAACTATGAAACTGTTTTCCAAACAGAATACGTTTCCAACAACCCTTTCCTAAAAATAAGAAAATCAAAGCAATACTCAAACACAGATTCACACCCATATAAAAACGGAACCATCACCCCTACCAAAAAAAGAATACAAGGCCAAACCAATGAAACAACATCAGGAGTACCTCAGCATCAAACAGAGAAATGAAAAATCACTACCCGCAGGATAGACATTGCAACTCCATCCCCTCCATAAGGAATTACCAACGAAACTTTCGTTCCAACAATCTACTAAACAACCACGCACAACAAACCCGTACCACACGTAATTATTACCAACGACGGCCCCTTAAACACCACATCCGAACATGGAGTATAGGGACACACCTTTCAATACCCTTCCAAGAACCTGCACCATAAATCACAACATGGTACTTCACAACAACAGGGAACAGCTACATAACACTTTCCGTCCCAATCATCTCAATCATTTTTTAGACCCAATACGCAAACACAGAGACACGAGATAGCACCAGACACAGACAGGAGGAAACAAAAGTGATAAAAATCATCAATGTAATTTACAAAGAACTAACAGCAAACCAAATCAACATACTCTCCAAAGGGCTCAAGTTTATACCCACCCCTCAATGCCCCATCTACAACTAAATGAAAGAAGAGGTCGCGGAATTCTGTAGAAAATTACGATTCGCTGAGGAACTATACGACAAATACAACGAGGACGAATCGTTAGTCCGAAATAGAAGTAACTACACCCCTTCAAAAGGTAAGAACAAAATGGGGCAACTGATGATGGAGGTATATTGGATTGTTGGTATGGCTGTTTTTGTATGTGGAATAGTATTATAATACATCTTTTGACACACATTAATATATATATATATATGTTTAACATGCTCATACAAGAGCCATATTTGTCTCCTCACTCGTATTATTATCGAACCGAGAATTTAACTACAGTCCTTCCATAGCACTTACATAGCCTTACCTGCCTTACCTTCTGGATACCAATACCTCTCTCATATATGTGTGTGTGTGTGTGTTTGTGTGCGTGTGTGTGTGTGTGTGTGTGTGTGTGTATGTGTGTGTGTGTGTGTGAATATGTGTCTATGTAGGAGTAGTGCCCCACGATCTTCGGGATCTTGCTATTATCAATGTAATGTGTGAGAAAGCGTGTACTTGTTTGTAAGTCCGTGTGATTCTGTACACTTGTGTGTGTGTTTGTGTGTATTTGTGTGTATGTGTGTGTCTGTGTGAGTGTGTGTGTGTGTGTGTGTGTGTGTGTGTGTGTGTGTGTGTGTGTGTGTGTGTGTGTGTGTGTGTGTGTGTGTGTGTGTGTGTGTGTGAATATTTGGTATGAAACATACCAGCCAGCCAGCCAGCTGCCGTGTCTTTATATATAGTACATGTCTTTTGTAGTCACTTTAACAGTAAAATCCATATTTCACAAACATATTTCACATTCCAGCATCTCTTAAACGCCTTCCTTCTCCGATCACAATGCTCTCTTCTCCTTACTTCAACAAACGTAAGCTAGGAACAGGGTCTCTTAACTGTCACACAACCTGCGAAAAATGGCAGCTAAATCGTACTTTGCTACTTCAGAAAGAGAGAAAGAACTTCTTGGATAAAGCAGTCCTGTACTGATACTGTGTCAAAAAGATGGAATGGTTACAGTTGGAAGGTTCTTGATAGAAAGCAAAGATCATAAAAATAAGTAGACATTTAAAAGGATTCATTACACGCTGCTAAACACACATCTGCAGATCTACATACAGACATTAAGATGGGATGGTTACGCTTGGAATGTCTTTAATCGTACGTCTTCTCGACTAAGGACTGACTTGGGTCTAAATAACAACAACGGTAATAACTCTTTCTACTAAAGGCACAGCCCTGAGATTTTTGGGGAGGGGATAAGTGGATTACATCGACCCTAGTACTCAAACGGTACTTAATTTATCGACCCCGAAAAGATGGAAGGCAAAGTCGACTTCGGCGGAATTTGAACTCAGCACGTAAAAACGGACGAAATGCCGCGAAGCATTTTGCCCGGCCTGCTAACGATTCTACCAGCTAATCGCCTTTTTAAATGTTGCCAGCAATCGGCTATAGGAGTCGAACACGTGCCTATCAGTTACCGGATCAGTATTCTACCCTTAAGCTAAACGACCCGCTGACATCAACAACAGTAATAATAACAATTGTTTCAAACTTCGGTACAAGGTTAGCAGTTCTGAAGGAGTTGGCCCCGGTACTTGACTGATACTTTATTTTATTGACCCTGGAAGGATGAAAAGTGGAGCTGACTTCGGCGAGACTTAAACTCAGAATGTTAAGGACTGGAAGAAATGCTGCAAAACATTTATTGCGACGCTCTGACTTAAGGAGACCCCCCCCCACTCCCGTAATGACGTCTAACAGGGAACACTCCGAGGGATGTCACACATGAGTGAACGCTGATTGAAGACTTCGAAAAAATACTCCATTAATAACGATTAAATAAACATAAATCAAACCGGAAAAAATAAAATAAGGAAAATGTTGAAGAATAAATGTAAGTAATACCGTGTGAAATTATATTAAGTATAATTGATGTATAACAAATGTTCATAGTAAACGGAGTTCTTATATTGAGTGTAAGCAAACTATCAGAGTATCACCCGGCTCCACCTTAGGCGGATGTGTAACTTGTATTTTTTTGCATAGAAAGTACGAAAAATTACGAGTGTGATACTTAGCACAAGACGAAGCAAATAAACCGGTACCCGACGAAAATGACGACAATCTAAATAAGGGCTGGGCTTTGATCGTCTAAATTCAGATCCGGATTTTGCTCCTCAAGTCTCGCAAATAAAAATAAGAAAATAGCATAAACGGTTTCGAGGGAAACGTATTTCCAATCTACATGACTGTTGTAGCATTCTCTTTATAAAACTAAATTACGATAATGAATTCATGTGAAATATGTTGGGAAAATAACCCGAATCAAAACGTGTCGCTGGACTCCAGTAGGCTCAGATTTATCTGAAATCCCGTTGTTTGCCTGAAATCTCAAACTTAACTCAAGACAAAAAAATAAGTAAAATACCGCAATGAAAAGAAAGAATACATAAAGAAAACATGAGCAATGAACCAACAACATTGAAAGTACTAAGAACCAAAACCACGAAGATAGAACGGACCCGTTTGGTGTAAATTCAAATACTACAACGACTAGAGAATGATGACCAACAAAAACCGAACCAAAACAACACTAAATAATATAAATAGTAACAGATATGATGAAATAGATTTAAGAATAAGAAAGTTTAAACTGGCCATGGTAACTTAAAGGTGACAATAACTTAAGGATTACGAAAAACAGGAACGCGAACCTGGACACCTCAGACTTAAAACAGACACAAGCATCAATATCACCAGGTTAATTGCAAAAATGTACACTAGGTCACAGTAGTTATCAGAAAAGCGTGTATTCCCTTAGGACTGATCAAATAGGAATATCAATGAGAAAACAAGATGGAAAACAAATATACAGAAAATAATAGAAAATACGAGAAAATATCTCTCGGTCCTTCATGAAATCAATGAAAAAACAACTGAAAAAACGAGGAAAAGAGACAATGACTACATACATATAATTACGGTAAGAAAAGAAGGCAATAAATATATAAACGATGTCAAAAAATTTCTGCAACAGGAAATTGTCGTAAAATTTCAAGGAAACATTTTTTAAAATAAAAATAAATAGGTTGACTTAAAAACTAAAACAATTTTATGAAGAGCTTCACAAGAATCAAATGTTTGGAAACTTATCCAGAACAGGATTAAATTTGGTTAAACTTCTGGTTAAAATATTTAATGCAAACACTTAAGGCGCTAACAATGAAATCAAATGAGATAGCGATAGAGACAATTCTGTGAACAGAGCATAATGATGATGGTGATGATAGTTACAAATTTTGGCACAAGCTCAGCAATTAGTTGGGAGAGGTTCAGTCGATTACATCAACCCCGGTTTTCAACTAGCAATGATTGTATCGTTCCCGAAAAGATGAAAGTCGACCTCGACGAAATTTGAACTCAGAGCATAAAGCCCGAAGAAATGCAACTAAGCATTTTGTCCGGCGTTACTAACGGTTCTGCCAGTTGATAAAATATGTAAACTGCTGATTTGTAATAAGATACACCACCCAAGGACAGACATGGATCGCCTTTAACTTCCCAGGGCCCAAGGAGATCTAGGCTTGATCAAATTTGAACCCTCTACCAAAACCATCACAATTGGACTGGCCAAATATCTTGAAACCTCTGACGACTGCACGCTAAAACTCGTTGAAAGTCGCCATAGGCGTAAGAAACTTCATTCTGTTATAAAGGAGAGCAAAAAATTTTACCCAAGCTGAACGGCATGATGGAAGTTCTTGCGAAGAAGGTGAAATTAATGGAAAAGGGAAAAGTGGATGAACAATTGGCTGACAGGTGGGAGCAGAAACTTCTGCCTGGCAAATATGTGTCCCGTAGCAAATAAGCTGATGTAGAGCAGAAGCACACCCATCAGTGGCTACAGAGCTCGGGGCTAAAGGCAGAGAGCGAAAGTTTTATCATAAATGTTGAAGATTAAAGGTTATTGATGAAAAATAGAGTAGATGCAAAATGCCAATTCTGCAATGATGTGATTGAAACGGTGGACCACCTAATCGCTGGATGTAAAGTCCAGAGATTTGATTTATACACCAGCTGAGTATAAATCAAGACATGACAGAGTTGGCCAATATCTGTACTGGTTAATATAAGTGGTATAATCACCATCCTGAAGCTATAAATGAAGGAAAAAAATTCTTTGGACTTTCCAGTATGTACAGACTGAACCATCAAAGACAATGAACCGGATATTGTTGTAAAAGACCAAAACAATAAAGTCTATTTACTGATCGACATAAATATTGCTTGTGATTGTAATATCTTGGCAAAAAAGAACTTGACAAACTCAGAAAGTATAAAGATTTGAGATCGAATAAACGTGGCATCTCAAGACGGTTACAATACTAACGATTGTAGGAACACTTGGAATAATCAAATATAGAATTGAAAATTATTTGAGAATTATTCCTGGCTTACCATCCATACTAGAAGTGCAAAAGAATGTTTTAACTGGTACATCATACGTATTGAGAAGAACATTGTCGCTGTGAGAAAGATTACAAACCATATAAATTTTTCTATTTTACGTTCATTCTTACTTTTTACTTTACTTTACACAACTTGATTTTGTAAATGAACAATTTTGTGCGTATATTTCAGGAGCCTATCAATGTATACAGTGAGGTTTTTGTACTTTAGTTGTCGGGAAGACACTTGGCAAGAAATGGAAAAATAATTGAAAGGAGAAAAGCTCTTAACGACAACCATAATAATAATGATTTCAAATTTTGACACAAGGCCAGTAATTTAGGGAAAGTGGGTAGGTCGTTTACATCGACGCCAGTTCTAAACTGGCACTTATTTTAGTGATCCCGAGTGGATGAAAGGCAAAACTGACGACGGCGGCATATGAACTCAGAAGGTAAAACCGGATGAAATGCCGCTAAGTATTTTATCCGGTCTAGTAACGATTCTGCCAGTTCGCTGCCTTAACAACAACAACAACAACAACAACAACAATATATATAATGTATATTTATATTGAAACAACGCTACCTACAAGAGAAAAAAGAAGATCGCAAAAGTAGATAGTACTCATGAGTTCCCAATACCTCCACAGAGACCAAATATTATACATTCAAAATATACATGCTATTTATCTAACAGGATCTCAGATATATTAATATCCATACCAACAGAACAATATCACATTGCCGAAGGCTACTCCTCTACCTCAAGGTTTAATAAATATTACCATTGAATTATTTCTATTCAGTTTCTCCGTTGCTCAGCGTCACTGGTTTCAGAGGATTCTACTGTTGAACATTCTTGTGTGGCCTTCCACCGCCAATCTAAGTAAGTCATCTTACTTATGTGTTTGTTTGTTTTATATATATATATATA
>NC_069001.1:17625049-17626227 GCF_001194135.2 Octopus bimaculoides | reverse complement strand
CTGTAATTTCACAGGAGTTAATTCAGACTAAGCTGAACGATTATTGATGAGAATATAATGACATTGACACTTAAGACTGGTTACAGTCCTCGCCTAATAATATCCTCATCGTGGCTTTATACCATGACATTTGCGGTTAAAATCTTTAAATTTTCTACATTTTGAAGTGTGATGCCTAAAAATACAAAAACTTATTGATGTATATATTTACATATGTCACAGATATAGATACATCAACAGACATACATTCATACATATAAATGTGGCTGTGTTGTAGGAAGCTTGCTTCCCAACCTCATGGTTCCGGGCTCAGTCCCACTGCGTGAGTCCTTAGGCAAGTGTCTTCTTCTATACTTTGGAAACCGAAAGAGGCCCGTCGTATACATGTGTGTGTGTGTGTGTGTGCGTGTGTGTCTTTATGTCTGTATTTGTCTCCCACCACCGCCGCCGCCCGATGACAGGTGTTGCTGTATTTACATTCTCGTAACGTAGCCGTTTGGCAAAAGATCAGTCAGATAAGCAGTAGCAAGGTTGTATGCAATCACTCGAGAATTTCTGTGATTCGCCTCAGGGTCCAAGGGTCCACAGTGAACATCTTGTCGTCCACAAACACGGGAGTTTTTCCAGCACCTTGAAGTTTGATGAATGACAGAAGCTTTGGGTATCTCTCGGCTCTGATTACTTTGGCCTTGGCTTTTTGGAGGTGACAGCGTCGGCGAACATAGCTAGACATGCCAAGGTTCCAGTTCACAGCTCTGAACGCATTGGAAAGGGACACATTGCGTTTCTTTGCAAGATTTCTCGTGGATGTGGATGGGTTGGCTTCAATCGAGCATTTGAGGCCAGCGAGAAGCCTGGAATCACTTCGAGTCTTGTGTTCTTTTCTATCAATCTTCCCCTCTTCTTTAAATTGTTTATACACACAATAAACTGTTGCTTTTGGAAGTTTCGTCAATTTAATAATTTTATTGGCAGTATGCTCGGCGCGCGCCAAAACAACAATGGCAGAACGATTCTGTTGTTCCATGACTTTCTGTTGTAGAATCAGTTCGCTATTTACCTGAAAAATAAAAAGGAAGATTAGATTATCAAGCATGCAAGGTTTTGTCAAAAAAATGATATGTTAAACCCACTAAGTCAAGTGCTTAAATTGGTCTCAATTAATCGTCAAAACCCTG
>NC_069001.1:17623773-17624803 GCF_001194135.2 Octopus bimaculoides | reverse complement strand
AGATATATATATATATATATATATATATGCAGAGAAACATTCGTAGATATGTGAAATACTGTATTCGTTTATGCATACATAAAAGATTAAAACAGCTTCCAAAGTAAAACACAATCGGCCAGAAGTTGTTGTGTGAAGTTACAAGAAAAACATGCTCTTTTGTGTGGAAGTCTTAAAAATGAAATGCATTTTAATAAACATTTCTCTTCTACGCTAGGCACAAAGCCCGAAATGTTTGGGCAGTGAGCCAGTCGCTTACATCGATCCCAGTACGTAACTGGTACTTAATTTATCGAACGTGAAAGGCAAAGTCGACCTCGGCGGAGCATTTTAATAAACATTGACTCGGTGTATACACTCAATGAGTGTATACATTTTGTAGGACACCTTGTACGTATAAATATATAACATATATATTGTATTATAGCATATATGTTCCATAGTAGATTGAAAGTGTTGTCAAGTGTTGCCAAAATCGTTATCATTTTTAGCTGGCCACGAGCAGCGTTTAGTTGAGATTTCTCTGTTTGGACTGGCACTACGTTTCCGGTCTGGCAGTTCCCCATGAGGAATGGTATCTTTTTTACATTCACCAGTTCTCATACAAATGTCAGAGGTAATATTTTCCTCTCTTCTTTTGATTAAAGGTCATAAATAGATAACAAAAAAAGAATAGGTAAGTTCCAACATACACATCCACCTATAGTTTAAATGGCCTAGTGGTTAGAGTGATGGACTCACGATCCCGAGATGGTGGTTTCAGTTCCTAGACCGAGTGGTGTGTTGTGTTCTTGAGCAAAACACTTCATCTCATGTTGCTCGGTGATCACTTCGACACCTGACGCGTGGCACACCGTTGCACCTGTTCAGACAACGTCGATTTGACAAAGTGGAGTGAGCTAATGTGCGGCACGAACAATTGATCACTATAAACAAAATCATTTATTATGCAGGTCGTTTGGCAAAAGCTGAACTCTCATACGTCGTCTTCGACGGAAGAGCCCACCGTATATATGTATATATATATATA
>NC_069001.1:17617804-17622908 GCF_001194135.2 Octopus bimaculoides | reverse complement strand
CGTACATATATATAGACACACACACGTACGCACATGCACATACAACTATCAACAAACCAAAACGTGACGTCATATTTAATCCTTTTTTTTCTGTTACCATAGAAACCATTCATTGGCATTTTGAGTGAGTGGGGGAGTGTGTGGAGTGTTTTAAGATATAATTTAGATAATTACATTTTTATATGTTTAAACATCTCAAATCATCAACATCATAAACATCCCCATCATCATCACATAAAACCTCTTCCTCCTCCTCTTCCTGCTCTGCCTGTTCTTCCTCCTCCTCCTGCTCTGCTTGTTGTTCCTCCTCCTCCACGTCATCATCATCATCATCATTATCGCCACCATCACGACTATCCTCCTCTTCCTCTTCCTTCTCCTCCTCCCCATCCACATTATCATCATCGCCTTCATCATTATCACCGTAAGAACACAACCCAACTGCAGACCTCTATTAATCTATACTCCACCATTATTTACACAACATCACGATGCACCATATTACTCTATAATAATTAAATACACTGGAGATGTTGGATTCATGATTGTAAGGTTGTAGTTTCGATTCCTGGACTTCATTTCACGTTGCTCCTGTCGACTCAGCTAACAAAAATGAGTAGTCCTGTGACGGACTGGCGTCTCGTCCAGGTAGTAAATATATGCGCCACAGAAGGGTGGGGAACCGGCTCTATGAGTCTGGATTACTTGGGAAGGAACTCTATGAGGGTGGCGAACTGGCAGGATCGTTAGAATATCAGGCAAAAATGCTTAGCGCCATTTCGACCGTCTTTACGTTCTGAGATGAAACTCCGCCGTGGTCGACTTTGCCTTTCATTCTGTCGGAGTCGATAAAATAAGTACCAGCTAAGCACTGAAATGAAGTGCTTCATTCAAGAACACAATGCACCGCCCAGTCTGGGAATCAAAACCATGATCTTGCAATTGTAAACGACAGACGAGAGCCCTGAGTTAAATGGAAAATAATGTAACGCAACAGTATGTTGTATGGCGTAGTGTTGGATTGTGTACGTAATATCTGATGTAGGGCAATGTAGTTACTATATTTGATTGCAGTTGAATGCAATTTAGTGTATTTTATTGAAGTGAGGTGTTGTGTTGCTTAATGCAGTGTATAGTCTCTTGTAGTGTCGTATAGTATTATGTAATATAGTGTATTTGACTATAATTTAATATAAAACTGGCACTCCGTCGATTACAACGGCGAGTGTTCCACTTGATCCGGTCAACGGAGCCACATGCTCGTGAAAATTAACTTGGAAGCTGCAGAGCACTTCATAGACACGTGCACCCTTACGTAGTTCTCAGGGACATTCAGCGTGACACAAAATGTGACATGGCTGGCCCCTTTGAAATGCAGGTACCAATCCATTTTGCCAGCTGAGTGGCCTGGAGTAATGTGAAATAAAGTGTTTTGCTCAAGGACGCAACGTGCGGCCGAGAATCGAATTTACGACCTTATGATCGTGAGCCGAACACCCATGTATATATTTGTGTAGTGCAGTGTGTTATTGTGTATTATATTGATGTTATATAATGTAGTGAGGGTTTATGAGATGGAGGAGGGGGGCGGATGATTAAATGGACGCGAAGACTAAAAAGATCTAAGATGAAGACTCGTGAATTTGTGACAGGGGAGGAGACATCCACGCCCTTCTCTGGGCTGGGATGGCCGAAAGCAACTCCGTTTTGCCTTGCAAAGTTTATTTCAGGGTTCTAAATATCGTCAATATATATTATTGTAATACTGTTTAATGTGAAGGCCGTGAATTGGCGAAGTCTAGCATGTCTAGCAGTAACCGTTCTGATTTCGAATACTAACAAGATCAACCACTTTGCTTTTCATCCTTTCGAGGGTCTCAAAACAAAAACTACCAGACTAGGTGAGTGGAGGCTCGGATAGCGTGCTTTATATTGTTTGTTTCGAATTTTTCACTTCTTACAACAAACCCTTCAGCAATACTGTTGCCACGTTGTAGGTACCCAGGTTGGCGGTATTTTCTCTTGGCTGGTGAACTGTCGCAAACAGAGATGCGTTGTGTAATGAATAAATATTGAAATCATGGAGAGGTCAGACTTGCAAGTCAACTACTACTTTTCCTCAAACATTCTTGCCCAGATTTGCACAACCCCGCAACCGACACCCCCTGTGTATAGTGTACTATTGTACAGTTTAGTGTAGTGTGGTACATTTATTGTAAACTAGGTATAAGGCAGCGAACTATTACAATTATATTTGTACGCTGTGCAAAATGTTAGGCAGCACTACACCCGGCATTTTATGTTCTGATTTTGAATTCCGCCAAGGTCAACAATGCCTTTTATCTATTCACATTCGATAAGATAAAGTTGCAGTCAAGTTTCTAGTAGGCCCTCCACAAAGCATTTCAGGCCTTGTGCCTATCGCAGAAACAATTGTAGTGTAGGCACAACTTACTGTTGTGTATTTTGCTTTGTTACCGTCGATGTTTGTTGTTTATGTGGTTGTTATTACTAAAAGTTTGTTACTGATGTCGCCAATACTGTTAGAAGGCGGCAAACTGGCAGAATGGGTTAACGCACACCGGACAAAACACTTAGCGGCATCTCGTCCGTCTTTACGTTATGAGTTCATATTCCGCCGAGGTCGACTTTGCCTTTCATCTGTTTCGGGGTCGGTGAAATAAGTACCAGTTGTGCACTGGTCTCGATGCAATCTACTTATCCCCCTCACTCGAAATTGTTGGCCTTGTGCCAAAGTTTGAAACCTATATTGTTATAATTACAATTATTGCTATCGCTGCTGCAATTGGTGTTGATGTCACACTTATTATTGGTGCTGCTATTGTACATACTATTGTAGTTGCTACACTTGCAAGTATTGTTGTTGTTGTTGCTGTTGTTATTGTTGTTGTAAATTCCATAATGTTTTTATCTTGCTTTATATTTGTTATATACAGCAGTGGTTGTTAGATATTGCAGATACTGTTGTTGATGTGGTTGTTGTTTGTGCTCTTGCTGTGTTGTGGTTTCTGTTGTTGATGTTTCTCTTGTTCTTTTTTAAAACAACAATCTATTTTGGTTTGTTTTATTAAATTTCTATTTTAACACAAATTTTTGACTTTTTTCAGAAAAAAATATCATTTTTCTGTTTTCAATTTTCATAACGGAACTGGGAGGTAATGAAGGAGAAAGAGAGACAGGCAGAGGCATTCGCACATCCACACATACATATATACATAAATACATACGTGCATGCATACATACATACATACATACATACATACATGCAGGCAGGCAGACAGACAGACAGACTGACAGACAGGCAGATAAAGAGACAGAAGGAAGAAAAACTAAGAAAGAAGGTAAGAGTTGGGTGAGGAAGTATTAAGAGAACGTGTTGAGATGGGAATAATAATAACAATAATGGTGGTGGTGGTGGTGGTGGTGGTGGTGGTAGCGGTGGTGATGGCGGCGGTGGTGGTAGTGGTGGTGATGATTGGCGGGTGTGGTGGTGGTGCTGCTGAAGAGAATAATGAGAAGGAAAGGGGAGGAAGAATTGAAATAAAGACAGAGTGAGAGAGATAGAGACACAAAGAGACAGAGAGACAGAGATAAATAGAGACAGAGAGAGTGAGAGAAAGTGAGAGAGAGTAAGAGAGAGAGATAAAGAAACAGAGAGAAATCGGAAGAAAGTGCAAGAGAGAAAAGGGGACAAGGGAAAAAACGATAAGAATAAAGTGAGTGAGAGAGAGAAGCAGAGAAAGAAATATAGAGAGGAGAAATAGGAGAGAGAGAGAGAGAGGGAGAGAGAGGGAGAGAGAGAGCAATCAGAGTTTGTGAAATAAAGACAGATAAAGAGAAGCGAAAGAGTATAAGTAGAAGACAGAGAGAAGGAAGAGGGGGAAACACATGGAGAGAGTAAGAGAGTGACGAAGAGAAAGAAAAAGCGTGAGAGAGAGAGAGAGAGAGAGAGAGAGAAGGGGGGATGGGGAGAAAATGAGAGAGAAGAGAAAGAAAGAGGGCAAGAAATAGAGGAATCCAGGTTTTTGAATTAAATTTTTATATACTTTAGAAGTGGTGAATTATTTTATCTTTATAATATTCTTTTATTCTTTTACTTGTGTCAGTCATTTGACTGCGGCCATGCTGGAGCACCGACTTATTCTTTGTAAGCCTAATACTTATTCTATCATCACTTTTACCGCACCGCTAAGTTACGGGGACGTAAACACAACATCGGTTGTCAAGCGATGATGGGGGGACAAACACAGACACACAAACATATACACATATATACTACGGGCTTCTTCCAGTTTCCGTCTACCTAATTCACTCACAAGGCTTTGGTCTGCCTGAGACTATAGCAGAAAACACTTGCCCAAGATGTCACGCAACGGGACTGAATCCAGAACCATGTGGTTGGGAAGTTAGCTTCTTAACACACAGCCATGCCTGCGTCTATGATTTTTTTCCCCCTTTTTGTTTATGGCTGATCGTCTTTATTCAGTTTTTTGATGAGATTTACACCAATGTATGGATGAGTGTATGTATGCATGTGGCGATTGTTTTTCCTCCTTCTCGGACTTTCAAGTTTCTTCCTCTATCCGAAGAAGAGCCATGCTCGAAGTGTAAAACTTCTACTCTTTTCTTTCTCTGAGCGTCTTATCAATACATTACTTGTGCCACGTCCAAACGTTTGTTTGTTAGTTTTTTTCTTTTTCTCTATGTCTTATTGAATTGGCTATATATATATATATATATATATATATAGTGGCTAAGGCTTGGCTACTCTGCATTGACAAGGGGCAACACCCTGAAACTAGTCTAGTCTGCAGATGCCAAACCAGCAGGGGGACACTGCTGACCTCCCCTGTTCGAAGGTTATAAAGGACACAGGTTTCGTGTGTCACATAGCTAGCTAGAGGCGATGGCTTCTTGGAGCTAATTCACGGCAGCTTTCGTCCTAATTTTGGGACTGCCATGTTGGCTTGGCGATAACTATTAATTTCCAGTACCGCTGCCGTAGTCTCCTTTAGAGAGACTTAGAAATATTAATAACTCTATTTCTGAAAACCAGTGGATAGATTCCACTGAAATTAGATAA
>NC_069001.1:17613213-17616632 GCF_001194135.2 Octopus bimaculoides | reverse complement strand
ATATATATATATATAAGGTCTAAACGTAAAAGACTTTCTCACTTTCCGAGCGTTAAACTAATACATCTGTTTGTTGTTTACCCACCCGTCTTCGTCTTTTGTTTTGTTTGATTTTTTTGTAAATTCCAACTATATATGTGTGTGTGCGTGTGTGTATGTGTGTGCATGTGTGCGTGTGTGTATATCTATATATGTACACATACATACATATATGCACACATACACATAAGCACATGTGTGTGCATTGGCGTATACATGTTTCTATATGTGGTGTATGTGGGTGAATCTGTATGTGTGTGTATGTGTGCGTATATGTGTGTGTACATGTATATATAAATAAACGAGTTTTAGTTTGTACTCTAATAGTTTCTTAATAAAACACATCTCAACTATATATATATATATATATTAAAAGATTAATACAGAAGACGGAGTGTAACAAGAAGCATTTATTAACACAGCAATTGTTTCAGCTTCAAGTTGCACTGCTTATTTTTATGTATAAGTAAATATTTTATATTTTACTTATTTATGTATACTATGAATCATTTGATATTTAATATAATATTATATAATGTGTATACAATACTATAATATTATAATAGATTCCTCCCCACGCGTCCTTTTCCTCTACTGCCCCCACCACCCACTTAGGCACCAGTACCCAACTGGACCCTCTCAACGCCAACCGAGGGGCGGTATCACCCACTTTGGGAACCTATGGTGTAGACACACGCTCACATTCACAGGTATACGTGTGAGTGCATACCTATATACATTCACGTACACATACGCGCATGCGCACACACGCATTCATATACATACATACCCACAGACATTGGTCATCCTGTCAATAAGCACAGACATCTATTTACTCACATACACACAGACACGCGCTCGCCCTTCTACAAATTGGCGTCACTCTGCTCAAGTACAAATACACATCCCTCTATATTTACACACGCATATAAACACTCAGACACACATACACACACACACACGCACACGCACGCGCACACATACATATACACACACACACACAACACAGACTCTTCACGCGTGTACACACGCACATACAGACACACAAACCTATAGACACGTGTGTACAGACACGCACTCACAGATACATACAGGTACAACCGTGTGCATGCGCGCGCTCACAAACATAGGCACGCACATACACATATATATATACACCCCCACACACACACACATTTACACTCACGCACTCGTACACCTACCTCATACCCAGACATAGAAACCTATATGTATGTACATACATGAGTCCCATATGCCTGTACGTACACACACACACACACACACACACACAAATAATAATAATAATAATAATAATAATAATAATAATAATAATAATAATAATAATCATAATAAATAATAATAATAATAATACAATAATAATAATTATAAATGATAATAATAATAATTTGGATAAATACGTATAAGTCGATTAGTGTGTTTAAATGCTGAGTAGAGCACTGGCACAGTTTAGGCTACCTGTTGTCATCCGTAGTCGTGGTACACTTCCTTTGGAGGATCTAGTTAAATTGATTCACAAAATCAGCCCCGTTTAATTTTGCTCAGATTGTTTTCAATTTTGGTGTATCGATGCAGTTCTGAGCTTTGATTTCGCTCAACTAATTACTTTAATTTAAGAATCTGATGTTATTTAGAATTAAGGTTGGAAAATTTGGGTAATTTTAGCCAATCAACAGATAGCGAGGCATTAACAGCTTGTTACCATAACAACAGCACGTTGTTTTGTGTTTCACTCCACCCGCACGTTGTGTCGTGTGGATTCTTCACACTACGAGATTCGCTTCACCCGCGTGTTTCGTTTTAATAAAAATTTATATTTATCAATTAAAATTTTATTGTAGATATTTTTCGTCAATTGTCTTAATATTTTACAAATTCTCCATATATTTTTCACATATATTTTACATATATTTCGTGAAGTTTTTTCTGTTTACTTTTTCTGTATTTTTTCTGTTTTTATCTACATTCGAGCTATTTAATTGTATCACTCCGATGGAAATTTCAAAAATAGAGGTGAATGCACTAAATTATCCCCATCAAAAAGAGGTGCAGTAAATAAATCTAGGCACAACATGATTAAGAAGGTGGTTCGTGGGAATTTGTACTGGTGGTACACTCGCAAGGGTTGCAACGAATGCCTGTCAGTTTAAACCCAGGCCAGAATGAACCATTCTGTATTTTCATTGAAGATGTAGGACAACATTATTTAATGTCTTTCATTTTTAAAATGTTAGAGCATAGTGTGAAGGAGATTTGACTGTTATTTCTAACAAATTAAGCAACCACACAGAGATGACATCATTGGCTCATCTGCTGATGTGTATAAGTAAACAAAAACTAAAGGAAATGGATCTTCATTTGTTTCTAGGATGGTCATTCCAATTGTATGATCAACTGAAGTGATTACACATTCAACTGCTACTTATTTTATCAATCCTCAAGGATGAAAGCAAAGTCAACCTAGGTGGAATTTGAACTTAGAATGTAAAGCATTTTGCCCGGTGTGTTAATGATTCTGTCAGCTTGAGGTCTTATTAATATAACAGATTAAAAAAATAATAATAAAAACATACAGAACACTATAGAAATCAATGAAGAGACAAGAGAAACAGTAAGATGATACATGTTGACTTTATTAGGTAACAGGTCATTTCACAGACGCTAAACTATAAATTTCACAGGATACAACCTTAAAGCTGACACCACTAAGTTGACATCGCTACAATGCAGAAAATTCTGTCTCACTATTGTCTGAAAATAAACAGTTCTTTCGATTTTTAAACCTCTGTAACTTTTCCTTCAAATTTTTTCTTCACAAGGTCATGGGCTCACAGCAATAAGAATGGAAAACTATATCAATATAACCGATTTTCAGATTTTTTACTTCTTTTTAAGAAATGCAGATTCTGTGAATCAATTTAACTAGATCCCTGTTAGATCTACTTCAGGAACTCCACAGTGGCAGTTAGGGTAATAATATTAATTAACAGATGTATCTTTATTGGATACAACATATGTTTCGACACATCAGTCTGGATTTCATCAGGTACGTTGATAAAGATATGTCCCACTACAAATTTTTAGTGTCGGATGACTTGTTGTTATATGTCCATTAATTTAGGGAATGAATAAAAGCAAATAATATTACAGAAACGCAAAGAATTCAGATATGAACGTGGAAATCTTGTGCTCCTGTTTAGATAAAATTACCTAATCAGCTTTCGCTGTCATAACTGCTTAGAGGGAAAATAAAGTAGAAGGAGAACAGAAAACTAATTCTTAGTCAAGTAGTTTTATGTTCATACAGACAGATAGACAGTCACATACACACACACGTATATTTATATATATCTACATGTATA
>NC_069001.1:17607706-17613197 GCF_001194135.2 Octopus bimaculoides | reverse complement strand
ATATATATATATGTATGTATGTATGTATGTATGTATGTATATTGCGTTAAAAGCAAACAAAGGACATGCGACTTCTTTGGCATACATACTTCAAAAGAATATTTAGACGTAATTGTCCCAGTTTTTCTCCCTTATCTATTTCGTTACATCCTTCACTCACATCTCATCTCTCCTGCAGTGAATATATCTTACTAAAATACTGTCCCTATTTATGAAAAAATCATATACAAACAAACTCTATATAGCTTTCGGGTGAAATTCCATATTTGTTGTGGTTATTTTTGCTGTTGTTGTTATCGTTATTGTTGTAGTTTTTGTTTTTGTAATTGTTGTTTTTGTGGACCCATATTCTGCAGTCTTATGTTCAGGGTTCTGAGGTGATGATGTGTGTAAATTTCTAAGTACAGTCATCGAGATTAGCAGACCGTTGAATTGGAAAGTCTCTAGTCTGAAAATTATAAATATACAAAAAGGGATCAGCCGGGGTACCTCTGATCTTATATATATATATATATATATATATATACAGAGAGAGAGAGAGAGAGAGAGAGAGAGAGAGAGAGAGAGAGGGGGGAAGAGTAATAAAGAGATATATAGATATATTATATATAGATGTATTATCTATGCAAATACGCATACAGAAATACAAAGACCCGTGCACACACATACAAACGCGCACGTAGACGTCTCTATATGTGATGTATGTATGTATGTATGTATGTATGTATGTATGTATGTATGCATGTGTGTGTGTGTGCGTGTGTGTGTGTATCCCTGTGTGCATGTGTGTGTATGTTTGTATGCATGTGTAAGCTTTTCTTTGAGTTGTATTTAAGTTCTTAAAAGACTTGAAGCCAATCGCTAAGAAAGCGACCAAAATGTTTGAGTTAAGAGAGTTCCCGGTGTTTATCAATATGTGGTTGAGTTGGTATATTGGTTGAGCTATCGATGTATACACCCAAGTGTGTGCATTTTTCCATCTAAAGAATCTTCGATGGAGAATCTTTGGAATGTCTTACACATCTTCACAATTCCACTAATAGATTGGATTTGGAAAATCCGTGTTAGTTCTTTTGCTTTTTCTTCGAGAAACCTAATATTTGTAGGTGTACGTGTAAATTTGTTGGTACATAGCCTAAAGCATCTCTGATGGTAGGTACAAATGAAAATGTATGTATGTATGATATGCACGTGGTAATAGTGCTGCTTGGGGAAAAATTGGTTCTTATGTTTTATTTCGGTAACGATTTTTGTTTCAATGATGACGATTATATATATATATAATGATTCGTAGAAGCAACGGTGTGACTCAAGAACCGAGAGTTTCGTGCGTTGACACCTATCAAACTAGTTACAGATCGACGAGCTGTGGGCTTATATAGAGCTGGTTAAAATTATATTTATTTGGAATAATCTCGAAAGAAGTTTTTAAACAATTACAATGTCATGTGGGTAATTCATATTTTCAAATGGTTATGTCGTTCAATAAGCAAATACATAAACAAAAACAGGAAAATTTATGCGCATCTTCACATACACACACACACACACACACACACACAAATTCGCACACATTTACGCGAGAGGTGGGTCTGCACAGCTTTTGGCTTTAAAGGTGTCACGAAAGGCCTGGTTGGAGGCCCAACCTTCCGAGTTCTTTTTATAGGGCTTAGAAAAACTGAAAGAGAGCAGCAATAAGTATGTGTGAATCTGCGAGGGAAATATGTGGAATAAAAGCATAATTAACGGATTCTCCTTTATTTTCTTTTACCCAAAGCAAGGAACTTTTCAGCACACCCTCGTATGCATGAGAAAATGTATATAAGTAAGAAATATATACGGGAAAACAACACCTGTATATACGGCTGTGTGGTCAGACGCTTGTTTCCCAACCACATGGTCCAAGGTTCAGTCCCGCTGCGTGGTACTTTGGGCAAGTGTCTTCTACTATGGCCTTGGGTTAACAAAGCCTTGTTAGTGGATTTGGTAGACGGAAACTGATGTAGTTGTGTGATAGAAAGTTTAACAAAAAATGTACTCCATCTGGTAAGAGATAAATATTATTATTCTAAAGAACAGAATACATGTATTTAAACGCTACTAATAGTTTCATGCGTTGAGAAATGCGCAAACATATATTCTTTGGGTCATCCCATAAATAATGCGATTTTTTTATACTTCATTTATTTTTTAAAATTCTTCTTTAATCTAAATTATACTCTCCTTCGATTACAACAATGCTCTTCCATCTATCTGGTAGACGTGCAAGGCCCCTCTTCCAAAATTCACCTGTCCATGACTAAAAAATACTCCTCCAGTACTGTTCTGACCACGCCTACAGAATTCATATTTTTTCCGTCCAAATGATTTTGAAGACTACGGAATAAATAATAATCAGATGGGGCAATGTCCGGCGAATATGGTGTGTGGGGCATCGTTTCCCATTTAATCTGCTCCAGTCTTTGAAATGTCATCTTTGCTGTATGTGGCCAGAGCATTATCTTGATGGAAGAACACCTTTCGTCTCGAAATCAAAGATGGTCGCTTGCCTTCTAGCGCTGACTTAAACCGCTCAAGGTGCTCGCGGTAGACCTCCTTTGTTACCGTTTGGTTTGAGTTTAAAAGTTCAAAGTGGACTAAAACTTTCATATCCCACAAAACAGATGACAACAGCTTACGTGAGTAAAGACCTTCTTTAGCTTGGGATGCTGGTGTTTCTCCTTTCCCTACCCACTGTCTTCGGCGCTTGACATTTTTATACAGAATCCATTTCTCGTCACCAGTCACTATTCGGTCCCAAAAAAGGTTCATTCGTGAGACTTGACAGCAAAGACGAGCACACATTCACTCTGTGCGCTCGATTAGACTCGGAAAGTTTGTGAGGAATCCATTGGTCCAATATCCTGTCTTTTCCGATGGCACGCATGTATCGATGAACGGTTGAATGACCAAATCTAAGCTTCTCTGCTAGTTCCTCAGCAGTTACGGTGAGATTTTGTTCCACCAGGGTTTGCAGGACGTTATCGTCGAGCCCTGCAGATCTTCCAGGACGATGGTCGTCTTCTAGGCTGTAGTTTCCGGCTCTGAATCTCTGGAACCATCGTTGACACTGGCTTACGCTTATTGTCCAATCCTCATATACTGCATTAATATTCCTTGCACTCTCCACTGCGTTGTTGCTTTTATTCAACTCATAAAGCAAAATATGTCGAATATGCTCTTTTTTCCATTATAGCTTTGAAAAAATAACTGTTAAAATTGAACTGCACTCTTGAAAACTTGCACTAAGAATAAGTACAAAGTAAAATTACCACTTGCTTTTATAGCAAGTTGATGCAGATAGTTTTATCGCGTCCCCCTCCGACTTTTAGCTCATGCAATTGATAAGACTGTTGAAAAGTTAGCGCTAAAATTTAAAACGGTTAAAATATATAGTAACATATAGATAAAGAAATAATTTATTCTCAAACGTAGAAATGCTGTTAGAACTGCATAAAATATCCATATATTGCGGAAAAATTTGTCAGAACTCAGCCATGAAATTCGAACTCACATCCCTTTGACTACCAATCAAGTGCTTTACCGATAAAACTAAACAAATTAATCCGCAATTTTTGGCCTTATAAAGCTAGCATATAAGACACTGTATGTTACATTCAGATTACGATAAATGTAAACAAACACAGTTTGCTCTTAGAGGCGTTGATATGTATCGAAAGATACAAATAAGGGAATGATTTATTCTCAAACGCAGAAATGCTGATAGAACAGCAGGAACAGGATAAAATATCCAATGCAATATGATATTATAATAATATATTAATATATTAAGATATATTAAATACATTATAATGTAGGTGGCAATAGCAATAAAAACCAAAAAGGTAAAATTAATAAATGAGGGTGAAAAATAGCACCTACAATTGCTAGAAAGGAGAGCCAAAATTTAACTCGAAGAGGCATACAAAAGCACTAACCTCCTGAAATGTTGGAGACTGCGAGCAACAAGCCACAACATCTTTCATTGGCGAGATACACTCGCAGAATGAAGTAGTTTGATTTCCAAATTTGATGAACAGGATCTTTTTTCTCCTCAGACGTTTCTACAATTACTCCAGGTTAAAAGAGGTAGCCTACTTCCCATTCGTTCATGAAATAAAAAAAAACCGTTGAAAAGCGAGCGCTAAACTTCATATTTTGTTTTTAATTGCTATAGGCACCTATACATACATACATACATATATATATATATATATATATATATATATATATATATATATATAATACAAATAATATGTCAGTATATGCATATATACGTACATGTATGTACATACCTACATCTACACGCGTGCGTATGTGTGTCAAATCAAATACTAATAAAATGTTACCCTAAACTTTGTTTGGTGAGGAGAGGATTAATAACTCACAAAAACGGTTATTTTAAGTTTGATTTAATGACAAAATAAAAAAAAGCAATTATTTTCGGTTATCGCAGGGAGAGTAATTGCCATTATTGTTATTCTTGTTGTTGTTGCTGCTGCTGTTGTTGCTGTTGCGTTTGTTTATTACATAGGCATAGAGTCAGCAATGGTCATCGATAAGATCGACACTAATATCTGGCTCGTACTTTATTTGATTGACTCTAGCGTCGATAAAATAATGGACTGTCAGATACTCCCTAAATTTTCAAATATTTAAGAAATTCATGTCTTTAATTATAAAATGATATATTATGTTTGAAAAACGATGTACTGTGTACTTGCTGTTAATTAATATGCACGCACAAGTTGCCAGGAATGTATTTAATATGTAAACTGATTTATCCAATAGTGTTTCACCGCTAAAATTTGCGGGTATTGAAGCAATACATTCGTGCATAGTTGATGGGTTGCGTGTGGTGCTGATGAAAGAGCAATAACTCTTGAAATATGTATCTACAACTATTACATATTTTTCTACGTTCCATAGCATTGTTTACATAGCTGTATTCATATACGCAACGTCGCAACGCGCAGTGGTGGCTCTGGATTTAATAGAAAACACATTTTTAAATGCCTGCACATAAACCCAAATATACACACAGATATTTACATACATGCATCTACATATACAAACATATAGAAGTGCAGGATTCCACATGTTAATGCATGCATCGATATCTGCATGAGTATACACACACACACACACGCCATCACACACGCGCACACACAACACACATACAAACACACATGCGCGCACACACCTCATTCCACATGCATATAAGAAAAAGTTCCGGATAAGCCTTCCTCACGGCAGGACACGGAGTTGAGGTAGCGGCATCAATCTCTCACATTCACGAAATGCCACATGTCAGAGGAGCTTTCAATTAGTGAATGGGTAGCAAATCTAGCGGAGGTGCTCTAGCATGGACGTAGCTTTCGAGTCGAAATAAGCCAAAGCATAAAAGAGTTATTTATATATATATTTATCTGTGCACATAAATAACTATATA
>NC_069001.1:17606878-17607506 GCF_001194135.2 Octopus bimaculoides | reverse complement strand
ATATATATATATATATATATATATATATATATACATTTACACAAACATACATACATATGTAGATATATACATGCATAACCACACACACGCGCACACACGCATGCTCACACATACACACACAAATACAAATACAAACACGCACACACACAAACACACACACACACACATACTCACGCACGTACACACACACACAGACTGTCTGGTGTCTAACATTCGGCAAGTCTCTCCGGTACAGCTAAAATAATACACACATCAAAGGTATTCCATTATGACGAGGGTATTTATGTTTGTGAGACTGGGTTGGTATATTTATATATATATATATCTGTATGTATGTTTGTATGTATGTATGCATGTATGTATGTATGCATGCATGTATGCATGTATGTATGTATGTATGTATGTATCTACCTATCTATCTATCTATTTGTGTATGTATGTGTGTGCGTGTGTGTGTGTATGTGTATATGTGCGTGTGTGTTTGTATGCGTGGGCGGATCTATGCATATATGTAATATATGTATGCATACTTATGTATAAAGGCATGTTTACAACATTAACGCATACATATATATACACACATGTACACATACACACACACACACATATATATCTACTAGTATATGTA
>NC_069001.1:17605176-17606564 GCF_001194135.2 Octopus bimaculoides | reverse complement strand
ATATATATACATACATATATATATATATATATGACTCTATGTGGTAGTAGTTTTAGGGTCTTTGTCAGACAACTGTCTATTTTAATTCTATTACGTGGTCTCGCTGCCTTGAGTTATCTCGGGAGATTATGCGTGCGCGCGCACACACACACACACTCGACTTATACGAACATACACATGTGTACGTTGGTATTATTGTTACTGTTGATAAGGTCGTTTAGCCCAATGTCAGCATTATTGGCTCGAGCCTATAATCAAAATCGCCCCAATCGTGGCCTTCCCCTACAAAGTTTCTTCGTGTATTATTCTTCTATTCTTTCTTTTACTTGTTTCAGTCATTTGACTGTGCCATGCTGGAGCACCGCCTTCTTTTAGCCGAAGAAATCGACTCCAGGACTTATTCTCTGTAAGCCTTGTACTTATTCTATCGGTCTGTTTTGTCGAACCGCTACATTAGAGGGACGTAAACACACCAACATCGGTTGTCAAGCAAACAAACACGCATATAAATACGCACACACACACATACATATATTTATATATATATATATATATGTAATATAAATGAGTAATAAAGATGTATAAGTGTCAATTCATTACGGCTGTTTCGAGTGACCCCTTTAATTGATCAATGAAAGCATTACATCATTACAAAGAAAGCCGTTCTCATCAGATGACCGCATAGACCTCAAGTATAAAGGACAAGTTAGATATTTAAATATATTCATATCATCAATAGAGAGCAAATATTTACAAAGATTGCGCTGCTAAATTTTTTGGCAATCCACACACACACACACACACACACACACACACACACACACACACACACACACACACACACACACACACACACACACACACACACACACACATACACACAAATATCTATATATACGACGGGTTTCTTTCAGTTTCCGTCTACCACTCACAAGGATTTGGTCGGCCCGAGACTTGCCCAAGGTGCCACGTAGCAGGACTGAACCCGGAACCATGAAGCTGGGAAGCAAGCTTCTTACTACATGGTGACACCTGCGCCAATAAAGGGTTTCGATGAATAATATGTCATTTTTCATAAAACACAGCGTAATTTGAAAGAGATTTTGCCACTATTTCTAGTAAGTCGGCCGTGTGTTTAGACTGAATAAATTACAAAAATGCTATATACAGTATGTGTAAGTGTGTATGTGCGTGTGCATAATATATATATAAATATAATATATATATAAATATAATATATATATAAATATTTAATAGATAACTTATTTAACACTAAATTATTTAGAAGTTATAGTTTCATTTCAACATAATATTAGAACTTCGATTGGAATAGTGTTGATATATTTTCGATTATTTTTGATTAATTATTAATCTTTATAGTTTATAAT
>NC_069001.1:17602051-17604488 GCF_001194135.2 Octopus bimaculoides | reverse complement strand
GTATGTATGTATGTATGTACATATGTATGTATGTATGTATGTATGCATGCATGCATGTATGTATGTATGTATGTATGTATGTATGTATGTATGTATATATGTATGTATGTATGTATGTATGCATGTATGTATGTGTGTTTGAGTGTTTTCGTATGTGTGTGTGTGTGGAGAGAGAGAGAGAGAGAGAGAGAGAGAGAGAGAGAGAGAGAGAGAGAGAGAGAGAGAGAGAGAGAGAGAGAGATATGGAGAGGGACATAGAGATGGGGTATGACTTCAGACAGATAACTATTTAGTCCCTGGTGACGTGTGTCTAATTGTGTCGGCATGGGGGTGTCGAAATCGCCCCAGACAACCCCGCCTACACTGGAATGTGGTGTCTCTGTAAACGATTACAACAAAGAAGAAGAAGAAGAAGACGGCGACAATCAAGTTACGATTAGGCAACGAGGCGAGGCGGTCGCTATGATGACACTCCACCTGCTAGAAATAGCAGCTAAATTTCTTCTAAATCACGTTTTAAAAACGGAAACGCATTGATATATGTTCCCTATGGTGTAAACATACGTATATACATGCGTGCATATATATTTATATAATGTCAGCATGGAAAACAGGCGTTAAATGATGGTGATGATGATGATGAATTTATTATATGTTGGTATCTGTTTTGTGGGATATGAACGGTTTAGTCCAGTTTGAACTTTAAAAATCCAAACCGAACGATGTCAGCGCTAGAAGAAAAACGACCATCTCTGGTTTCAAGACTAAAGGTGTTCTTCCATCAGAATAATGCTCGGCCACATATAGAGAGGATGGCATTAGAAAAGCTGGATAGTTTGGATAGGAAACGATGCTCCACACACCATATCCGAGGGACATTGCTCCATCTGATTATCATTTATTCCGTAGTCTTCAAAATCATTTGGACGAAAAAAATATGAATTCTGTAGACGGGGGTCAGGAGAATAATGGAGGAGGAATTTTCGTCACGGACAAGTGAACTTTTGGAAGAGGGGCCTTGCAAGTCGACCAGATAGATGGAAGAACATTGTAGAAAACGAAGGAGAGTATATTTTTGCTTAAAAAACAACTTTATCTTAATTTTGAAAAATAGAAATATAAAAAACGCATTATTTATGGGATGGCCCAATATATGTATGTATGTGTGTGTGTGTGTGTGTGTGTGTGTGTGTGTGTGTGTGTGTTTGTGTCTGTGTTTGTCCCCCACCACCTATTAACAACTGGCGTTTGTGCGTTTACGTCCCCGTAACTTAGCGGTTCGGCAAACCCACAGACAGAATAAGTACTAGGCTTTAAAAAATAGTTCTGGGATCGATTCATTCGACTAAAACCTTTCAAGGCAGTGTCCCAGCATGGCCGCGGCCTAACGACTGAAATAAGTCGAAGATGAAAGATAAAACATACGCGTGTATGCATGCATGTATGTGCGCGCTAATTTATGATCACCGTTTCAAACTAAGTTTCGTAACAGCACATTCACTAATGGAGATACTCAATACTAAAAGTTGAGTAAAGCATATTATAAACTTGTTTTGCTTGGAAATTTAAGTTATGTTTGACGGTTTATTAAAGCAGCCTGGCCCAGTTGGCCGTCGGCCCAGAATTAAAATCCCAGCCAAAACAAATATTATAATCTATATATAGATGTGTGTATCTGTATGTACAAAAAATTTGTGTGTGTATGTGTGTGAGTGCATATATATCTGTGTGTAGGGTATAAATATGTATGCGCGTGTTATACAATGAAGGTAGGCATGTTATAAAATGATGAGACATGAATGAGTGTTGTACACGGTTGATGGAATACACAAGTTTCTAGAGCCATCAATGCAGTAAGCGTGATTTTGAGTTAGCAAAAGTTCACACACACACGCATACTAACATACACACATACACACACATACATACGCACACAAAAGGAAAGTTAAGTGACTTATAATACAGGAGATATAAAGTTTATTGGAATATTTCGCTCAGGTATGATGAATTGTTTTAAATGTTGGCACAGTTTTACCGGATCAGACGAGGTAGATTCGCAGATAACATATTATATCTTTAAATCTCTCCCCTTTCTCTGTCTCTGTCTCTGTCTGTCTGTCTGTCTCTCTCTAACTATCTCCCTCTTTCTTTTCTGCTTTAATTCCCTGAATTCTTTCGTCTTAAAAAGAAAGGTTTAGTTTCTAACAATGGAATAAGACTACTTAACAACGACCCTGGAATTTAGACGATAAGTTACTATGTAAAGTTATATGATAGATTTGAGAAAAGCTTTGCATATTTTCAGTGTTCTGCTTATAGGTTACATTTGAAGAATACTTGGCGGAAGATGATCGCTTTCTTGGCCAGAATACTTCAACATAATCAAAATATTATACATACACATGCACGCACGCACGCACGCACGCACGCATGCACG
>NC_069001.1:17594825-17597261 GCF_001194135.2 Octopus bimaculoides | reverse complement strand
GAGAGAGAGAGAGAGAGAGAGAGAGAGAGAGAGAGGGAGAGCACCAAAGTTTATTTCTTGCCCTCCTCCACTACAAAGATACAGAGAAAGTTTGACGAATTTCAATCAGTTACACACACACATGTATGTTAGCATGTATATACACATACATACCCACCTTCACACAAATACACACATACACACACATATATATATTATATGCGCACGTGTGTGTGTACACTCACTGATTTTTAGATCGCAATTGATGAACAGCAGCATCTTTGGTTACAGGTTTCCTAGGGACCAATTAGTGTTTCACAATATTTCTGAGGATGAGAACGACAAGGGCTTACTTCTACGATACGGGCGGTACGAATACCTTACAGGGTATTTTTATTCGAAAGCACCGGATTTTTACCTAATATCTTGCAGGGCTACGGGCTGCCATTTTTTAATCGGGTTTAGAACAAGAGGATGCGATAGGTAAGGTTTCCAGAAAGTTGCACTTTTGATGGTAAAAGGTTTTCAGTGAAAATAAATTGGAGCGAGGATTCTGGAATCAAGGTTGTTGTTGTTGTTGTTGTTGTTGTTGTTGTTGTTTAGCGCCGGATCAGTCCTTATTCAGCAGATCTATGACCAAAAAGGTTCCAGCCGTGACTATATCATCTTTTTCTAATATACAAGTAAGTTAACCATGACTACACATGAACCAAAGTGTTTTGCTTTAAGAAGATTTGGCTGCTAATTCGAGCAAAGTGTGCGACTACGTAGTTTGTGTCTTTCGTTGTCCCGTGGTTTCGAGATGATTGGTGGAGGTGTAGGAGAGAGATATGAAGGAGATGGTGCGTCGTCGGGATTTTAGTGATGCACAGGGCATATGTTGCATAATCCAGAAGTGTTGGAATCGCTGATGTAAGACAATGGATGTGGCTTATTATAATCACGAATATGTTATTAAGCGGTTATTGTTATCAAAATTTAGTAGCTCGAAACTATTTCCTTGCTTAATGTAAAACGGCCGATAACTGGCGGGTTGAAATTAGCGGGCCCTAAGCTGTCTTCCTGCTTAATGTTAGAAACCGGTTATTGCTATAAAAACTATTTCTCTGTTTAATGTTATTAAGTGGTTATTATTATCAAAATTAACGAAAAAGGATTCCTGTAGATGAAACCCTGCTACTCTATAATACTCTCAAGGAGTAGAGCTATTGTAATTAGTTCTTTCTATTTATTCATTTATTTCCTCCCAAACTGTGTTTTGGCACCATTAACGGCAGTGCTCCAGCATGGCCGCAGCTCTCGAGTTGAAAATAATAAAAAAAAAGTTAATAGCAAGAAGACTAAAAACAGCATTAGGTGAAGGTATGGCTGTGTGGTTCAGAAGCTCGTTATTCAACCACGTGGTTTCCGGTTCAGTACCACTGCACCGTATCTTGAGCAAGTATTTTCTACTATAGCTTCGGGTTGACCAGTCCCTTGTGAGTGGATTTCCTAAATAGAAATTGTGTTGAAGTTGTCGTATATATATATAAATATATATATATATATATGTGTGTGTGTATGTGTGTGTGTGCGTGTGTGTGTGTGTGCGTGTGTTTGTGTGTGTGTGTGTGTGTGTGTGTGTGTGTGTGTATGCATGTATGTATGTCATCATTCAGTTTATTTCAAAATTTGTGGCCAATATAGAAAGAACCGGTTTCTAAGGTTCCTTCATTGGAATTTCAACAGGATATTTTTGGTTGAATGTATGTATGTATGTACGTATGTATGTATGTATGTATGTATGTATGTATGTATGTATGTATGTGTGCATCTATGTGCAGATTTGTATGCTTTATGTATGCATTCTCATACATATAGTTGCATACCTAGACATGCGTCATATATATCTAAATGATAAACTTCTGGAAAGTTTTACAGATATTTACAGTTCCAGTGATGGATTGGATCTGTACTCTTCGAATTAGCTTTTTCCTTTCTGGTTTTGAGAAGCCTAATTTCTCAAGATTGGTATTTAGGCAGTGTGTTACATATCCCAGGGCTCCAATAATTACAGATACAAACCTGACCTTGTAATCTGGATAGAGTAACTGCAGATTTTTCAACAGTTCAGCATAGGTGTTCTCTTTTTCACTGATCTTTATGTTCGCATCCGGTGGGCAGCTAATTTCAACAACTGTGCACAGTTTCTCTTCTCAATGCCAAATCATTATATCAGGTCTGTTGTACTTATGTTTTATTGAGGTCTTCATTGATACATTCCTCCATTATTCCTTTTTACTATGAGTAGCTCTGGCTTCCACCATATTGTGGGTTCTTATTTGTATGTATGCATGCATGTATGTATGTATGTATGTATGTATGTATGTATGCATGTATGTATGTATGCATGTATGTATGTATGTATCTATCTATCTATCTATCTATCTATCTATCTATCTATCTATATATATATAT
>NC_069001.1:17593650-17594582 GCF_001194135.2 Octopus bimaculoides | reverse complement strand
TATATATATATATATATATATATATATATATGTATGTATGTATGTATATATATATATATAAGTCTGTGTAAGTCTTCTTCAAACCACATGCTGAAGTTTGTACAAGTCATAAAGTAGGATATAAGAAATATAATGCAGTCCAGAGATGGAATGCAGAATGTCTGGAAGCGGTTATCGTCTTTAGAAAGAAAGAAATGTTTTATATAAGACAGAATATCCAGGATGGGGTTGAGGGAAGTGGAAGTAGAGCAAGACGCTCTATGAGAAAAAGACATTCGGTCGCAGGTCTTGCAGGGGAAGTGATCCATGGAGCAAAGCAACGACAACGAGGATGCCAATAACTACCACATCAACAATAGCAACACAACCACTATCGACAACAGCAAAACCAACAATGACATGTCTATGGTCGTTCTAAATTCATTTTATATCTAAAACATTTCTCTAGAAACAACTGTTTATTTACAAGAATATCATATCGTTATATAACTTTATCTGGGGAAGAAAATATCTGTTTGCCTATCTATCTATCTATCTATCTATCTGCCTGTCTGCCTGCCTGTCTGTCTGTCTGTCTGTCTGTCTGTCTGTCTCTGTCTACCTGTCTCTCTATCCTGCTGTCTCTGTCTCTGTCTCTTTCTCTTCCACGCTCTCTCTATCACTGTCTCTGTATCTATCTATCTATCTGTGTGTGTATATGTAAATATATGTGTGTGTGTGTGTATCTGTATGCATATGTGTGCGTGTATATGTGTATTTGCGTGTGTGTGTGTGTGTGTGTTTGTGTGTGTGTTTGTGTGTGTGTTTGTGTGTGTGTCTGTACTCGCTCAATAACTTATTGACATCTACCTAGCAATGGTCAAACGTTTTTTTTACCTCTCCAAAAAATTACTGTTAAAATGGAAAAACATAACCACCACCACCACCACCAC
>NC_069001.1:17589678-17592960 GCF_001194135.2 Octopus bimaculoides | reverse complement strand
ATATATATATATATATACACGTATACATGTATGTGTATATGTGCGTGTGTGTATGTATGTATATATACTTACACACGCACACACTTGCATGTTATGTGTGGATGTGTGAGTGTGTGTACGATGAGTTGTAGATGAAAAATATTTCCAGTAAACTTACGAACGCCAAAACAAATATTGCTCTTTATTTTCGTCTTATATTTATTCCAGTTCCAGTCGTGTTGACTCGGTATTCGACCATTTTCAGGAAGTTACTTCAGAGGAAAGAGGCTGCTGGTTCTATTGGTAAGTGATGGTGGTGTGAAATTTAATTGGAAAAACCCGATAATACATCACCGCCGGTTCTTGTTTTGTCAAAATTCTCAGAGGGATTTAGAGAACCGAAGTCAAAAGTCAAAGCCAGGAATATAGAAATTTTAATGAAAAGCATTAAATAAAAAAACGACGCAGAACGAACAAAATCTATAATGCATTTAAAATTACAAACAGCCAACATAAACAGACATTGTGCGACATCTAGCGACCATGTTTGATAAAATCAGAAAAAGAAAAAGAGAACGACAATGAAATAAAAATAAAATGAAAATAAAATAAAACAGAATTAAAACTAAACTCTGAATGGGTTAAGTTAGTGCATCTAACTTAACCTATTTTTTATGTTATTTATTAATGTTGTATTAACGTTAAATTAATTTATTCACTGAAAAGGAAGATAATTCGTATGTTGTGGTTTTAGAAGGAGGAGAACTTTGCTCAATTGTGCAACAACTACTACTTTTACTACAACCTCTGCTGTTGTTGTTGTTCCTGCTGCTTCTGCTGTTGATGATGATGTTTTGAACGCCGTACGTGACAAAAGGTTTCCAAGTATTCGCACCAACAGTTCCTGTTGAAAGACTCGTCCACGTTTATGCCTTCTTTTCTTTTCTCCCTCTCTTCTCTCTCTCCCTCCCTCTCTATCTGTACTGCTTTCACTCATGAAAGTCTTCTTCTTCTTCTTCTTCTTCTTCTTCTTCTTCTTCTTCTTCTTCTTCTTCTTCTTCTTCTTCTTCTTGGCATTCTCTGTACATTCTCATTCAATGGCTGCCCTCAATTCACCAACTGCTGCCGATTATGTACTGTAAATTCTATCTTTTAAGTATTCCCCAAAAATCTGGTAGAGTGAATTTCAGCGAACATGAAAGTTATTCAATTGAACCTCTTCATCCAATCCACTCGTTCTTGCAAAGTCTCACCAAGGTAGGCTTCTACATTTCTATGGCAGTATGGGAATGCCCCATCTTGCTGGAAGTAAAACCCCACATCTTCAAAGACCTCTTGTGTGTTTGACATAACAGATGATTGCAGCAAGTTCAAGTAAACGGGGCTCAATCAGATTAGCGTAAAAAAAAAAAAAAGAATGGTCCAGTTAATCCTTTTGCTAATAATCCGCTTCAAGATGTAACGTCTGGTAAATTAGCTTTATGTTTCTCCGTAATAAGCAGATTCTCAGATCCCTGGAAGGTGCAACTGTGGCGTTTAATTGAATCATTTGATTTAAATGTAGCCTAGCGTATTCCAAACAAACTTTGTTGGCATTTGCGCATCTTCTCCACGACTCGCGCACCGTAAAGATTTTCTTGAACTCTAGCAATACGTGACTAGTAACTTTTCTTGTTTTGTGGGGATCGTTGATGTCTGCAATTTTCAGGAACATTTCCTGCAGACAATCTGAACAGTGCCATCGGCTTTAAATTTATCTGCAATTCGAGTGTTGGGAAGTCGCGTAGGTGAATCTGCTTGAAATCCCATCCTAAGTTGTGTATGCACTTCGGCTGCGTTTACAAAGTTCCATGAGCACTTTAGGGTACATTTCCTTTGTTTAAAGCTTAGTCTAAAACTTTCATTATTTACGAAGGATCAAATCTAAAAAGAAATGACAGGTGAGTTATCAGCTTTGGGCGACATCCTGTGTGTGTGTGTGTGTGTGTGTGTGTGTGTGTGTGTGTGTGTGTACAGTGGTTGGACAAAATAATGGAAACACCTTAAAATTTCAAACAAATTTATTTTAAAATGGGGTAGGATCACCTTTGGCAGTAATTACAGCTTGAATTCTACGAGGTATGGACTCGTACAAGGTTTGTATTGTTTCCAAAGGAATTTTTGTCCATTCTTCAGCTAAAAAGTTGAGTCCTTATTTGTTTTTCTAATATGCACCATAAATGTTCAATAATATTGAGATGTGGGGACTTTGGTAGCCAGATAAGATGTTCAACTTCACTAGAATGTTCCTCGTGCCATTCAGTAACAACTTTAGCTGTGTGAATTGGTGCATTATCATCCTGAAAGATTGCGTTTCCTCCAGAAACAGTTCCACAACCAAAGGATGAATTTGATCAGATAAAATGTTTAAATAATCTTGACTATTAATTCTGCCATGAAGGGAAACCATTGGGCCGGCAGATTTCCAAGAAATAGTCCCCAGATAATCACAGTTCCTCCGTCATATTTAACAGGTGGAAGAAGGCAGTCTGGGTCAAATGCTTCTTTTGGCTGTCTCCACACGTATAATCGGCCGGTGGTCGGAAATAAGGTAAGTGATGACTCGTCCGAGAAAATAACTTTCTTCCATTGCAGCCTTCCCGTGAAATGCGGCTTTGTGCAGCTCCCGGCGAACAGCTTTTTAACTGGGTTCTCGAGGTGGTCATTAAGCTCTACAGTAATTTGGGGAGCTGTACTTTTATGATCCTTTCTAACAATTCGCGTAAGAGTCCGACAGTCCCTATCTAAAAGTTTTGGCTTTCTTCCGGAGTTTTGTTTCGACGAGGAGGTTTTCCCCTCTTTCTCAAAGGCTGTCATTACTTTTGAGACAGTACTTCTTGATACACCAAACATTTCAGTTGTTTTCGTTACGCTAGCACCTGCCATACGAGGACCAACAATTTGACCTCTTTGAAAGTTCGATAGATCTGTCATTTAAATGAATTTTAATTACCTTTTTCTGATGATATCTGAATAGAAACAGCAAATTTAGTAAAACATATTAAGCAACACTAATAATAACATAAAAATAAACAAGCTTTTGACTGTTTTATAGTTATTTCAAAATTATGATGCTATGATGATAGGTGTTTCCATTATTTTGTCCAAGCCCTGTATATACATATATATATTATATATATGTATATACAGGGCTTGGACAAAATAATGGAAACACCTATCATCATAGCATCATAATTTTGAAATAACTATAAAACAGTCAAAAGCTTGTTTATTTTTATGTTATTATTAGTGTTGCTTAATATG
>NC_069001.1:17585388-17589191 GCF_001194135.2 Octopus bimaculoides | reverse complement strand
CCTCCTCTTACCAACCTTCTCCCAACCTGTCCCTTCAATCACGGCCCCTCCTCTCCTCCCTTGCTCCGTTTGCTCCCCCCTCAAAATGTCTGCAATATTTTGATTAAAAGCTAAACTTGATGGACCGAATCAAATCTGCTGAGATATCGACAGGGCCGACTGCTACTATACTACTACTACTACTACTACTACTACTACTACTACTACTACTACTACCACCACCACCACCACCACTACTACTACTACTACTACTACTACTACTTCTGATGATGTTGTTACTACTACTACTGCAGTTAAGTAACAACTACAACTACAACTGCAACAACAAGGAAGTATGAAGGAAAACAGAGAGAGAGAGCAATAGAGAGGGGGGGTGAGAAAGAAAGAGCAATAGAGAGAGGGGGTAGAGGGAGAGAGAGGTGGAAGAGAGAGAGAATGAGAAAAATAGATGGAAGCGCGCGGAAAGGAAAAGATGATGTGATTGGTGATGTTCTGTACTGAGTCACCGTTTAAGAAGAAATGTTGAGACAGCGAGGTTAGGGATGGCATATCAAGACCGACAACACTTCAACTACGGGGGGAAAAAAAGTCACGGTAAGTTGCTCCGGGATTGAACCTATAATGGCTTTAACAACTTCCTGGATATTTATTTGCTTCTTTTATGGATATAAAGAAATATTTATTCATATCTGTATATAGAGAAGTAATATTTAACCCCACTTAAAAGTGGATGTTGCGTTAGAACAAACTTCACTGCAATAGATACTATTAAAGAAACTGTCATATAGTCGTTTAGTGCAAACTGCACGTCTATTTCTGTTGGCGCTGGAATCGATGGGAATTTATCTCCAACGCTACCGATATAAACAAGTGGGCATTTTGCACCAAAAGCCTATATGATAGTTTCTCTAATGGTAGGTACTGCAGTAAAGTTTGCACAAACAGAACATCCACGTTTATGAAGGATTAACTATTACCCATCAGTATTAATACTGCCACACACACACACACACACACACACACACACACATGGTTGGTTATCAGATTTTCATGAACGGGGCGGCGATCTGTTACAGGGCTCAAGGCCAGTATTTGGGGGGGGGGTTAAGAGACAAGCCGATTACATCGACCCCAATACATGACTGGTACTTGTTTTATCGACTCCGAAAGAACGACAACCAAAGCTGACCTCGGCGAAATTTGAACTATGTATAATAGATCATGCGTTCTTCTATTCTTATTCTTACAACCTTTCTGTTCTTCTGGCAGTAATTTCTGGTTGTCAAGGTGCTCGTAAATGCTTTCTGAGAGCATTCTTGTTAACAGCTTTGCACTAATGGTAAGCAAGTAATTGGTCTATAGTTGCTAGCTGTATTATCCTTGTTTTTTTATTTTTTAATAATGAGTATTGTTCTCCCTCTAGTCATCCAATCTAGTATTATTCTTCCATTAAGGCAATCATGAAGTTGTTCCCTCAGCACCCCCATATAAACTACTAAATTTATTTAGCCAGTACCCTAGAACAAAATATGGTCCTGGGCCCTTCCAATTTGGCATTTTTCCAAACACTTTACTCATTAATGCACTAGTTAATCTTAGATCTGGCTGCTTTTCACTCACTATTTCTTCCCTCAGTTTCTTTAACCATACCTCATCTTCATTATGATTGACGAGCTTATCCCAGATATTACTCCAGAACTTTCTAGCTTCTTCTGCATCAGGTTTCTCATGTTCAGTACTTCGTTCTCCACTATTTACTTATAAAATATCCTCTGCTCTGTCTCAAATAATCTATTCTGCTGATACTGATCTATTCTTTTTTTGATATCTGGAAAGCTTACGTGCTACTGCTATGATACGCTGTTTCAACTCTTCTATTGCTGTCCCAAATCCTTTCTCCTTGATTAAGTATCTTTTCCCAAGAGAAGATTTGCATCTTGTCTTTCTTATTCAATTTCCAGGCTTCTATTCTACTCAGATCTTGCCTTAAACTCTTCATTTTATTTTTTAATCTCCTTTTCCACATTTGCACTTTTAAAATTTTTTTCTTGTGAGATATCTAGTCTTCTAGTGACTGCTACCCCTCCTGCATGGATCAATCAGTTAGTGTCTCCTATATTTTTAGTATCTACCATACTGATAACAGAATCTACTTTCCTAGTCATTTCTAGCAGCTTCCTTCTTTTGGTACCTTTTAATTCTGGCAATCTTTTCCTTACTCATTACTTCCTGCAACTCATCTAAAATCTTCTGATCTTCCTCACTTAAATCCCTTAAGTCGTTGGTGCCAGTTGTCCCTTCCTTATTGGTAGTGCTATTGTTATTTTTTCCTTTAGGTTTTTCTTTGGTTTGAGCTGTATCTCTTCTATGTTGTTGTTTGTCTTTTCCACTGCCTGGCCTTTCTTTTCCAGTTCTCTTGTGTTCTCTTCCACCTCTAATTCTGTCATCCACTTTCTTCTAATTGCATTAAGTTACTCAACTAATCTCTGCTCAGTCACTTTAAACATACCCTTCTCTACCCAAAGTGTTAACCTCCGTTTTCTATAGCCCCTTCATTTAGGTTCACTTTCTAAGTAGCACTGCATGACAATATTGTTTTCTTCGTTGGTCCACTTTCTCTTCCTTACTCTATTATCTGCTGATGCTCTATTAGGGCAACAGCTGTGTTCAGTCTGCATCTTTACTAAACCACTGCCAAGCGAGAGGCCTTCCCTTAAAGGTTCAGCTTCATTTTTACAGTTACCTCATAAACTGAGGTAAGGTAACGTTCGTCACCAACGTCATCATCACTATTATTTTTTGACATCTGATAGTTTCAAGCAACTTTATATTGCATCATTTGCTGCACTTTTATGCTTGTAAAGTGGTGTGTGCTGCATTTTTGTGGCGGTGGAATATTGTATCGCATCAATATGTTTTGTTATGGGATTTGATTTTGAGTCTTCTGTTGTGTTGGTTTTTGCATTGTGTGTTGTTTGTGCAGCGCAGGTTGTTCTTCTGTCGGGTATCGGACTTCTATGGCACATGTGGGATTTGTTCTTTTTATTGAGTATTTACTGTATGAGTTCATTGCTGTTTGTTTTTGAAGAAGTATTGTATAGCAGTGTGTGTAAATCATAAATCAACCATTAAGTAGTACTCCTAATTATCTGTTTATTTATTTATCCTTTTTTTTGGGGGGGGGGATCCATCTTTGCAGCGTTTGCTTTTTGACAGAACATTGCCCATGGACATCTGTTGATGTTTCTTTTGTGTTTATAATTATTATTCACGTATGAGCGAGTGACCAAGAAGAAGCAGCAATGTGCATATATATATAGAGGTCTTGTATAAATATGGATGCATACGTAATGGAAATTTTACTCACAGGTTTGCAGTTTTCGTATAGAAATATTGCAGTTCACGTGTATACATTTTCACGCACGTGTTGCTGTGACGGCGCATCTGAGAGAAGCTATTTTATATATATATACTCCGTATAAGAAAAAAGTCTTTCGATTTCCTGAGATGATTTACAGTGAAACATAGTTTTCTTTCATTGTTTTTGCGGATTCTTAACTCCTGCTTCGTAATGGTTTCAGATTTGATCTATCTTCGCGGCAGTTCGCTGTCACATCCAAACTGTTTGCTATTCGCTGCGTTATTATTATTATTATTATTATTATTATTATTATTATTATTATTATTATTATTATTATTATTATTATTATCAAGGTGGTGGGCTGGCAGAACCATCGGCAAAATACTTAGCGGCATATACATGTGTGTGTGTGTGTGTGTGTCGAGATAAATATGTAGATGGA
>NC_069001.1:17582673-17583748 GCF_001194135.2 Octopus bimaculoides | reverse complement strand
AGAGCGGGGGTGGGGGACAGAAATAAAAAGAGATAAACGTGTATTTTTGGCGGTAAAGCAAGACTGGAACGTTGACAGCTTAACTTTACGCTAAGCCGCAACATGTTTCCCTAAATATTAGTAATAAGTGTTGCTTAATAAACCATACTAATGACATCCTAATACAAAAATTAAAACAACGTAAATAACACCGAATAAAGAAAGCCCAGGATGTATATATGCATATAATATATACACATACATATACATGTGTGTATAAATATATACATATATACATATATGTATACATGTATACATGCATGTGTATACATATATACATTTACACACAGACACACACAGACAGACAGACACACACACACACACACATATATGTATTTATGTATGTATGTATTACAAGTGACATTAACGAGAACTGTCCTGTTTCAGTTTAAGTTTCGTTCATCCAGGGCGGCGCGCTGGCAGAAACGTTAGCACGCCGGGCGAAATGCTTAACGATATTTCGTCTGTCTTTATGCTCTGAGTTCGAATTCAGCCGAGGTCGACTTTAACTTTAACTTTTATCCTTTCGCTGTCGATAAATCAAGTACCACTTGCGTACTGGGGTCGATCTAATCGACTGCCCCCCCCCTCACCCCAAAATTCGGGCCTTGGGTCTAGAATAGAAAAAATTTAAGTTTCGTTCGATTAATTCTGAAGTGGGTAAAACATGATTGGTCAGGTAAGCGTCATTTACTTAATAAATTAACACATCCTCTAAGTATTGAGTACTTGGTCTTCAGTTCTTATCTTAAAACATACAACGAAACACAAATGCATACCTACATACCTACATATATATACATTTGCCATCTTTGTGTCTCTATTACTGTTATAATAGTAATAAAGTGAGATAATTAACACACTTTAAGGCGGCGAGCTGGTAGAGTTGTTAGCACGTCGGGAAAAATGCTGAGCAGCATTTCGTCTGTCTTTACGTTCTGAGTTCAAATTATGCCGTAGTCGGCTTTACTTTTATCCTTTCGGGGTCGATAAAATAACTACCAGTGGAGTATAGGGGTCGATATAATCGACTTAC
>NC_069001.1:17581482-17582663 GCF_001194135.2 Octopus bimaculoides | reverse complement strand
CGAAATTACTGGCTTTATGCTAAAATAGGAAACCAGTGTTATATCATACTGTGATACTATGTGGACTGAGATCCCCGCTGACAGGCCGCTGATATTAAATAAAGTGTTAAGTACTTATACTGATGAGTACTGATGAGAATCCAATAAGATTCGAAAATCGATTCAAGCTGTTCGTCATTTCTTCAATTTACGAAGGAAATAGTTAAATATACCATGTTTGTATATCTACTAGGCACGTTTACATACACGCACACACACTCACTCACTTTGGAATTCCAAGTGACAATGTAGCATTCATATAATTAAAGTATTCTCGGCCTGATGATTAGCTAAGTTGAGTATCCTTCGCTGAGTAATTATTACATGAGAGGATCAGCTAGCTAAGAAACATATGTAGCCTCGATTTTACCCGCTCCACTTCCTCAATTTAGATTTTTATTCGCATTCCTAACAAATCTAGTTGCTAACCGTGAGCTATATAGAAACATTCAGCTTATCGAATTTCCTCGAATATGAGGAAAAGTGTATAACATTTGACGCCAATAAATTGCCTTTGTTCCTGACCGTACACTGTGCACTTTTGTTTTCTATACTCGCCACGGACGGTTTGAAGCTTATAAACAGCTTCATACACTTGGTTCCCTGAGTCTTACCCTTTCCATCTACCAAATTCAATCACAAGGCTTTGGTCCGCCCGAGGCTATAATAGAAGACACTTGTCCAAGGTGCCACACAGTGGGACTGAACACAGAACCATGTAGTTGGGAAGCAGGCTCCTTAACACACTACCATATATATATATTTTGCCTCACTTATTTATATTATCTTAAAGTTATCACCTGAAATTATACATATTCTTCTGTTTCTTCTTTTGTCATGTTTACCTTTTTTCTACACTGCTTTGATTTCGCTTTATATTACTACACTTTTCAAGTCACACACTTTCGGTTGTCTATTCCATATATTCGTTTTTTTTAGTCTTCTCTTTTCTCATAATCTTAATTGCGTTATTTTAGCTTTTTTGCTCATGCATTCATGCATGTATGTATGTATGTATGTATGTATGTATGTATGTATGTATGTATGCATGTATGCACGTATATACGTATCTATCTATCTATCTATCTATCTATCTATCTATCTCTTCTCACGGACGTGCTGTCACATCGGCTGCGAAGGTA
>NC_069001.1:17581015-17581472 GCF_001194135.2 Octopus bimaculoides | reverse complement strand
ATGTATGTATGTATATATGTATATATGTATGTATGTATGTATGTATGCATGCATGCATGCATGCATGTATGTATGTATGTATGTATGTATGTATGTATGTATCTATCTATCTATCTATCTAACTAGCTATGATAAATACGATATACATTTGCATAATTCTATTATCTTTTGTATATATGCATATGCATATGTATATATACATATAGAAGTATGTATGTGTATGTGTGTACTTACATATTTCTATTTATCTTATAACTATGTATGTCTATGTGTTTGGGGGAGACAGAAAGAGAGAGAGAGCGCGTGCATATATTAATACATACTGTCTCCTTTATACCAGTCGCCTCTTTGTCTTTCTCGGACTACTATCTCTCTTTATCCCCCACCTCTTTCTCGTTACACACGCACACACACAATATATTCATTTATATATATATATATATATATATATATATGT
>NC_069001.1:17580106-17580915 GCF_001194135.2 Octopus bimaculoides | reverse complement strand
GTGATCGTTGTATTGACCATGACACAGAAAGTTGTCATGGCGATAACTGCCTACGCAAAGTTGCAGAAAGTGTATGAAGAGGACTCTGTGAGTCGCACACAAGTGTGCAAATGGTTTAGACGTTTCCAAGATGGCAGAAAAATATCGATATTTACGAACGTTCTGGGAGACCCACAACCAGCAGAACTAAGAAAAGCATTGCCGATGTGCATGCAGCTGTGAGGGGTAATCGACGAATCACCATCCGTGAGTTATCAGTGAGTGTACAGATTAGGTATGGTCCAGTTCAGTGGTTTATCACTGAAGACTTCGGTATTAAACGCGAGCCTGCCAGGTTTGTGCCCAAAAGACTGCTTTCAGCTGACCAAAAGGACACTCGGGTTTCAGTTGCACAAGATCTCCTTGATTGTGTCGAGAATGATGGAAACTGTTTGAAAACATTACGTAGGCCTCTGAGCCAAGCTTTTGGCAAACTTTTATGCAGATTCTCTGCTCAACTTTCTCTGCCATGTTCAATACGACGATCACACACTACACACCTTCCGTCCAAGCACTGCTGTAAACACCGGAAGTGTGCTATAAAGTTAGAACCTAGTGCGTATGTACAGCAGAGTCTAAGGTGAATTTGTACTATGCAGCTTCACTGTGCGTGCTTTAGCTTCGTTACTATGGCAACAGTTCGGATACGTATTGATCAGATCACGTATGTTTCTTTAAGTATATGTATTTCTTATTTGTTATATCTATATACAAATATGCATACCAACAAAGGTATATATATATGTATATATATATATATATATATATAT
>NC_069001.1:17578672-17579833 GCF_001194135.2 Octopus bimaculoides | reverse complement strand
TATAGTTTTCTTCCTCTACCCTTCTCAATTTCCCTTTTCCTCCCCTTCCCTCCTTCACCGTTTTCTATCTCTCTTTCTCTTCCCTCTTTCTCTTTTTCTCTCTCTCTCTCGCTCTCGTTGCTCACGCGTGACCAACTTTTTTTCCTGCACAGACGTTCAAATGAACGAACCTTTTTTTTCTCCTCTCTTCAATCTTTTCTTTTTTCAAAAAATGTTTCTCACAGCATTCACTATTTTCCTCTCGTTCGGTTCTAACGACTCTCCATGTTTGTTTTCATTCGGTTTCCTTGTATGTCTTCACTGTCATGTTTTTGTTCCCAACTTTGACCCTCCATAAATCCTAACTTTTATTTTAGAATTTATGGGAGCAACTGTTTTTGAAGACTTATATTGTGGTTGAATGCTCGAGATAAAGAGTAAATAGACAGTCAAAAACTGATGAAGGGTCCTTTCTCTGTGTTTACTTGTCCTCTTTCTATCTACCAATGATTCTGCAAAGTCGTTTGAGGTAGGGGCAGACATCTGGTAAGAATGAATGGTGAAAGACTTCTCAAGCAAAATTTGTATGGTGAGCTGGAAGATGGTACGGTACCAGCAAATAAGCCCAAAATGAGGTTCAAGGACTGCCTCAGAATTGCTCTGACACAGACAGGAATTTCAGTTGTTGATTGGGAGAGCCTCGTTTGTACCTCCCTCTCCTGGAGAGGGAGGCACAAGACCAAAATGGATGGAGGAAAAGAATGCGCAGTGGTTGTTCGACGTTCGAAAGAGAGAAAATAAAGCAAGAGAAGATTAAGAGAAAGCTTAGAATGGATGACCCTGTGGAAAATGACGGAATGTTGTCTTTTGTGTGTGATTTGTGAGAGGAAATGCTTGAGTCGTGCAGGCCAGGTCAGCGATCAGAGAAGTCATTGGAATCAACCCATTGTAAATTGTGATATGAGTATTGTTCACAACAGAAGATGTGCAACATGTGGAAAGGTGTGTTTTTGAGTGGAGGATTGAGAAGACATGTCAAAAGAGTTCATACTGTGGCACCTGTTCCTTCTGCCAGTCAGCACAGATGTACATTATGCAATAGAATGTACAAATTGAAAAGGCTGTAAGGGATAATGATCGATTTGTTGTTGATAATAAACTCTTATTAACTTCACAATCTCC
>NC_069001.1:17574966-17578504 GCF_001194135.2 Octopus bimaculoides | reverse complement strand
TGACGCTCGGGAAAGTGAAACAGTCTTTTACGTTTCGAGCCTACGCTCTTTAACAGAAAGGAATAACGGAAAATAAACAGAGAACAAGAAGAAAAAAAAAACTTGTGGATTTAGTGGTTAGGAAAGATGTTTCAAGGAAGACATTGAAAGAAGGGAAGATAATAAAATATTGGTGATCCCAAAACGAAGGTGCGCGTGCGTTGGTGTGTATGTGAGAATGTGCAAGTGTGTGTGGATAGTAACTTTGACGTGTGTGGGTGTGTGTGTGTGTGTAAGTGTGTGCACCTGTAACGTGTGGCTGCTCATATAGTGGTATGTGTGGTGACGCCATTGAAGATTGTATGTCGGTGTGAGGATGATGGTGTGTGGATGGTGGTGTGTGGTGTGGGTGCTGGGAAGTGGTCAGTGCTAGTGTGTGTGTATAAATGTGTGTGTCTGTAACATATATATATATATATATATATATATATATCTTATACATATATAAAAGCAAGTTGTCTGTCTGTTTGTGTCAAGTTCCCATCAACACCCGTTAACGAATTTTCGTGAAATTTAGCAAACATGCTAAATAAACATCCAGTTTGTTACTAAGCTCCTTGAAGCTTATCAAAAATCTATAGACTAGGGCCCCTGGAAGGGATCCAAATATATGGCTATTAACAGCCAAGGGAAATAACCCATTCATTTTCCTATAATATTTGGTATAAACCAATCTGAGTATGTTTATTTCATAGTATTTGAACTTTTAGAGTTATTTTCGCAATTTATCCAGTACAATCCTTAAACAAGTAAATAGTATTTTCCTAAACATTAGATCCACTTATTTCGGTTAGTGACTTATTCACGAATATACCATGAATGACGATGCCTTTCATGTTACTTCAGCCAATTGTCAAGCGCTGCATGAAGTACTGTTCTGCTTTTAGACAAATGCAGTCATCACAAATGCCACACCCTGTTTTCATGTAGGAACACCTTCTTCAAATCTATCTGTACATCTTGAAAATGGCCAGCGTCACAGAAGACAATGCTCGAAACGTAGTTCTGAATCTACCAGAAACCACTTTCACAGCTTTCTTCAAATTATGCCAATGTGATTTGTTTGCCCGAACACTGTTGTACGTAGAGGTCCCCGTGTACTATACCTGGGCATACAATAGACAGAACAGACGCAAGCAAGGAGCGCGCGTTAAGGGCTGGGAAGATGACTTTAGAAGTGGAGCCATCGGGCGAGTGTATACTGTGCACCCTAATCAGCAGGAGTGCTTCTTTCTGCATCCTCTGCTACACATTGTGAGAGGTCCTACATCATTCACAGACTTTCGAAGACACAACTGGGAAGTCTGCATGACCTACAGAGAAGCCTGCGCCAAACATGGACTACGGGAGGACGATGCTCACTGGGACCAGGCACTGGAGGAAGCAACAGTCAGCACAGCACTAAGTCAACCGCACCAGCTATTTTCTATCATGTTGATGACATGTGGCTTGCATGAACCTCACAAGCTTTGGGCGATCCACATGGCAGAGGCTATCTTACAAAGGATTCAATGGCAAACCTTAGCCGAAATTGCCATGTTCAATAACACCATTTACAATGAGGCATTACTTGACTTGGACACCCGAGTGCAAGCTATGGGAGGGCAAGGAAATTCCACATTTGGTCTGCCTCAAACGGAACAGACACCAAACAATCTCGCAATTGAGTACCTGCGAGAAATCAGCTATGACATCGAGGACATGACGGCGTATATAGCTGATAAAGAACACAACCGATGGAGGACCAACTGGGTGTTTATGACACCATTTTTTCGAGCATTGAAAATAAAAGAGGCGGTCTTTTCTTTGTGGATGCTGCAGGTGGAACTGGAAAAACATTTGTCATCAACCTTCTTCTCGCTAAACTGCGCCAAATTAAACACATTGTCATAACAGTGGCATGAAGTGGAATAACTGCAACTCTGCTAAGTGGTAGCCGCACAGCTCATTCCTGTTTCAAACTCCCTTTGGGCCTGTCCAAAAAAAAGAGAAGGCAATCTGAAACATCAGTTGTGGTTCTATAAAAGGCAGACTTCTGGGTGAATGCAGGTTAATCATCTGGGATGAAGCGACAATGAGCCATAAGCTTTCCTTTGAAGCTCTTGGCATGGCCCTTCAAGATCTGAGACACAACACCAGGCTCATGGGAGGTCCCACAGTGTTGTTGCTTGCAGAAGACTTTAGACAAACCCTTTCTGTGGTTCCAAAGTGAACAAGAGCTGATGAAGTAAATGCCAGCATAAAGTCGTCCTACCTATGGAGCAGTGTGCAAAAGCTAAGACTTACAACCAACATGAAAGTGCAGCTCTGTGGTGATGATGCAGACAGAACCTTTTCAAAGAAACTGTTGGACGTCGATGATGGCACTTCGGATGGCGAGAAGGTTGGCCGGGTAAGTTTGCCTTTTGGACATATGGTATCTGATTTAAAGGAACTAATGAACAAGGTGTTTCCTAACCCGAGGAACCAGTTTACAGACCACGACTGGCTGAAAACCAGTGCCATTTTAGCTCCAAAGAATGTGGCACTTGATGATATGAACTTTAAACTTCTGGAACAGTTGCCAGGTGAGCTCCACATCTACAATTCTATTGACACTGTACTCAACATTGATGAAGCTGTGAATTATCCAGTTGAATTCTTGAATAGTCTAAAACCACCTCACAACTTCACAAAATTGGGGCACCAGTTGTGCTGCTTCGAAACCTCGATCCACCAAAGCTTTGCAATGGCACACGACTTATAATCTTGGAGACAACAATTGTGACTGGCGAAACAAGCGGTGAATTTGTATTCATTCCCTCGGATATGCCTCTCCAGTACAAGCGCCTGCAATTTCCGTTGAAACTGAGCTTTGCAATCAGCATTAAGAAGGTCTAGGGGCAGTCCTTGAACGTGATAGGCCTGAACCTTGCGGAACCAGTTTTCTTCCATGGCCAACTTTATGAGGGATGCTCAAGAGTCGGCAATCCTAATCATTTGTTTCTTTATGGCCCACAAGGAAAGAACAAACATGTTGTTTATCAAGAAGCTCTGCAAACTTAATAAGATTCGCCAAATCATCAGGAATTTATTATTTAAGTGTAATATTTGTAAGTGTTGTAAATGTATTGATAATCTACATATTATTTTACTTTAAAATCTATATACAAATTTATTTGTATGTCTACTGTAAAACTAAATGTCAGTCTGTTTCTACATTCATTGTAAATTTATTTCAACACTAGCGCCCCTAAGGGTAATATTCTCTGGGAACGCACAAAAGCCCTTTTCAGAGTTATTTACTTTGAATTGTTATTATCTCATATCCGATTAGCCTATTATTATCTAACATGCTTCATGATTTTGGTATACATACCTTATTAGTATTTCCTTCTAATTTCTATACGTCCTGGGAACGCATTAAAGCCCTTTCCGGGGCTACTTTATTTGAATTCTTACTATCGGGTAACTAATTTCATGTTATTACATAACTGACTTCACAATTTGGGTATTCATA
>NC_069001.1:17572684-17574703 GCF_001194135.2 Octopus bimaculoides | reverse complement strand
ATATATATATACTAGCGGGCCTCTCGGCCTTCGGCCTGGTCTGTACGGTGTTGAAATGTATTCATAAGACACATATTGGCGTCTATCGTAATGCCCATTTTCCTTACAATAAAAGTTGTTAAAAAGTATTCGATTATTATATAACATAATTTTACAATTCTATTTAGAATATCTAAAGTAATATAGGAAGTAATATGGATAATAATAGAGAAATGTATTGTACGAAATTTATAAAGCATTTACAGAACTTCAGTATATGCAGTATATGCATACATACAGATATATGAGCGCGTATAATATTTATATACTTTCTTCTATGATATCTAAATTTTTGTGTTTGAGATTTGTAGGTTATCTCTCTTTCTCTGTCTGTCTGTTTGTCTCTCTCTCTCTCTCTGTCTCTCTCTCTCTCTCTCTCTCTCTCTCTCTCTCTCACACACACACACACACACACACACGCTCACATATATCTCTCATAAATAACAACACACAACATACAAAACCTCGGGTGGATTGTACCTCGAGTAATTGAAAAATGCAAACCTTTTACACTATATCACACACACGCACACGCATACACACATTCACAGATACACGCACATACATTTATACATACACACACGTACGCATTTATACACACACACGCACACACACACCCACACACACAGTCAGCCATACACATCAACGCACAACATACAGGTATACTTATACAAACACTCACTCACAGACATCTACCACTGACACACACACACACACACATACACACACACACTATGTTAATTCAACTTAAGAACCACCTTAAGGATACACATGTCTGTGGAATACTCAGCCACTTTCGCCAGTAATTCAGGAAGTAGATTATCCAGTTGATCTAACACTTCGGGGTTTTTATAACCATCAAGAAAACAGATGCATTTATTGCATGTGTGAGTGTGTGCGCGCGTGTGTAGTTGTGTATGTTTATTTGTGTGCGTGTGTGTATGTGTGCTTGTGTGCGTGCTCGTAACTGACACTCCGTCGCTTACGACGACGAGGGTTCCAGTTGATTCGATCAACGAAACAGCTTGCTCGTGCAAGTTGCCGCGCTCTCCACAGATACGCGTACACTTTCACATACTTCTCAGGGAAATTCAGCTTGACACAAATTGTGACAAGACTGCCTCTTTGCATATATGAGTGAATGGAATATTCTAAGGGCTCCGTTAATGTTCGAAGCAGTCTCACAGAATTTTGGTCGTCGTGAAGCCTGGAAAAATTGAGCAGTGGCGATGGCCGTTATGGATTTATCAACCAAACAAAAGATCATGGATTAGGACCAGATTAGGGTCTTTCGTTGCTATCCCTACACTCATTGATGATCCTGCCCTGTGTATTGACCCAAGAATATTACGTGTCACTCGGTAAATTCAGATTCAATACCACTACCTTGTTAATTCCACCACCTGGACGTTAGGTGCCTTTAGCGGAGGTCACTCACCTGAATCCTGCGAGCATTCGGTCCACCGGGTCGTAGTTATAAGGCTAACTTTCCTTCTACTACTCTTCATGTACATTATGAAGAAGAACTCCATAAAGGGTTACGGCTTTACTCTTTCATCTTTTAGTAAGCTCTAGAGAAAAAGGATAGCAGCAAAAAAAAAAGAAGAAAACGGCACAAAACAAAACAAAAGAGAAAGAACCGAATTAGATCAAAAAGAAATTCTAGCGTTAAAAAAGAAAGAGAGAGACAACAGCAACAACAATAACAACGACAATGGCAACAACAAGAGTGACAACAACAATAACATTGTCCGGTACTGTTTAAATGTAAGTTGACTAAACGTGTTTAAGAATAATGAAGATGACTGGGATGAAGATGTGAAGTGGGTTAGAGCACGTACGACCTTACGGGGGTACATAATGTATCGTAAAAGACAGACACACAGATATATAGAACTACACACACACTCTCTCTCTCTCTCTCTCTCTCTCTCTCTCTCTCTCTCTCTCTCTATATATATATATATATATATATATATA
>NC_069001.1:17569736-17572078 GCF_001194135.2 Octopus bimaculoides | reverse complement strand
TATATAATATATAATATAAATATATATACATACATACTTATATAAATTGTATATCTATCTATCTATCTATCTATCTATCTATCTATCTATCTATCTATCTATCTATCTATCTATCTATCTATCTATCTCTGTGTGTGTGTGAGAGAGAGAGAGTGTTTGTGTGTGTGTATATAGAAAAAGAGTAGGTATAAGATGAAAATATATATTTCTCTAATTGACATCCATATACTAACAATAGTTTCGCAGTCTTTATCATATTATCGTATAAAAACAATTCATTTTAGTCTATAATAAATAAATAATAAGTCATTTTCCCACTCTTAATGAAATAATCATTACTAATTGGATTTATTGGATTTCAACTGCATCAGACTATACATTACATCTATTTGTTCTGTTTTGGTTTACTATGTGGTTTCAAGTCTGATCCATTAAAGGAGCTTTTTTTTATGAGCATCACCGGCTTGGTTAAATCCTTATATTGTGAATGAAGTGTATGCATATATATATATATATATATATATATATATATATATATATACACATACATACATATACACATTTTTTGTTTTTTATTTTGTCGACTACACAGTATTGTAGGGTCAGTTGGGCACCGTCTGAGAAAAAACAGCACCATGACGCAAGAAAATTGTAAACGTCATGCTGTACTGCATGGCATTCACGCCGGAAGCTCATACGAACAGATCTTGAATACAGAGAACAATCGTTGACTTGCGCTGTTCCTAAAACATGTATTGAGAGTGATAAACATCCAGTCAATATTATGGTGTTTGGAGTGATCACTAGTGATTGCGACGTCATGTCTCCCACATGGCCTCAGACTCAACACGGAGGCCTACATCAAGTGCCTGGAGGAGATAGTGCTGCCCTGGGTCGAGAGGGTGGCTGCTGGAAGACCCTATGTCTGGCAACAGGACTCTGCACCATGCTGCACAAGCAGGAGAACCCAGTTATGGCTGTCAGATTATTTCTGCGACCACATCATCCATAACATCTGGCCACCTAACTCCCCAAGCTGCAAACCCCTTGATTATTATGTGTGGGGCGTAGTTGAGTAAGAGACCAAGAAAATTTCTTGTAACACCAAAGATGAACTGAAGGCAAGGATTATGGCAGCATTAAACAAAGAGACTGTCCAGAAGAGTTGAATCAATTTACTCTTTAGCTTTTCAAGATATTTTTATGTAATTTTGGTATATACATCTGTTAAAAAGAGATGAGTTAAAATGAGTGTTATTTTCATTTTTGCATAATTTAGACAACAATATATTCACTACAGCCTGTATATATATGTGTATGCGTGCGTGTGTGTATGTGTGTGTGTGTTTGTGTGTGTGTGTGTGTGCGTGTGTATATGTGTATGTATGTATATTTATGTGCATGTGTCTTTGTGTCTGTATTTGGTGAATGCTGCCATAACCCTTGCCTTCAATTCATCGTTGGTGTTACAAGCAGCTACTCACTTGACATAGGGCAGCACTACCTCCTCCAGGCATTTGATGTAGGTCTCCATGTTGCATTTGAGGCTAAGTAGGAAGATGAATGGAGGCATAGCGTCGCCATCACAAGTGATCACGCCAACCACCCTGATATTGACTGGATGTTAGATTTTTATCACTCTAAGTACATGTTTGGGGGACAAGGCAAGCCTGCGGTTATTCTATTTTCACCATCTGATCGTGGCAGAAATTTTTCTTGTCTGAGAAAAACCATAGCGTGTTTGGTTGGAGGGGATGTTTGAGTTTGCTCAAAAGCTTCGTAGCGCTGTCTTTCATCTTGTCCTTCATGGCTTAGGATAAAAATTTGTCCTTCCTCATCTTGTATGAGAATATCGAATGTCTTCATGCACTACCTGCCTAATAAGAAACTCAGACACTCCCATGTCCCTGGCGATGGACCTGATTGATTTGGCCTGGGTCTCACCAACTAATTCAGGAGTTCTTATTTTAGAACGATCTGGGTGAGTTCTCCGAGCTGCCGTACCTTCGTAATCAGGATTAGACTCATCCAACTCTTTCCGAATTCTCTGCACTGTCCTCAAATTAACACCCAAACACTCTGAAATGTTCAGATTGGAGCTTCCAGTACGAATACCAAGCAGTACAGCAAGTCGTTTCCAATTTTCTGGCAGAGCGAATTACGTCATGGTGGCGTTTTTCTTACAAAAAGTGCTCAACTGACCCTGCTATACTGTGTAGTGGACAAATTCAAAAACTAACAAGGCGCATGCGCGAAATAAAAAAAACATAAAATGGCGACAATTTATTCATCGCACCTTGTATGTATGTATGTATGTGTCTATATATATATATATATATATA
>NC_069001.1:17561953-17569192 GCF_001194135.2 Octopus bimaculoides | reverse complement strand
AAAATTCTGTTTGTAAATCTGTATAGTCACATGAATATTTGATGAGCAAAAACCTCCGTGTTTATTGGCATGAAATATCTCCAATTTGCAGCATTAGTTTATCCAGTTTAATATTTAATTACATGTCGTTTTTCTAATTTAACCGATTTGCTGTTATTATATTGCACATAACAACCAAAGACTGTCATAATCAGCTTTGTGCAGACAATGTTCTCGTCGTTTGTCAGATCCTTTAGAGCAGAGGTCCCTAACCGTCACGGGCCGCACAGAGAGAATAAATTTTCATACTTTATTTATATCGCAGTCCGCTGGGTATTTTTGCATTACGAGATGGTGCTGAAAAGTTTCTGGCTTTCGGTAGAAGAAAATACAGGAAGATCAGTTAATTATCCAACATATTCCCCTCTCGAATTCACACACTTACTGCAGCAGTCCTGCAATTTTAAACCCTATAAAAGAACTCGGAAGTTTGGGCCTCCAGCCTGACCTTTCCCGATACACTTAAAACCAGAAACTTTTCGTATATATCTTGCACTTTATCCTCTTTTGCTTTGCACGTGATTCCTCAGTTCGTGTAAACATTGTTCTTATCCTCTGTTGGACTGTTATCACGCGCACTCCGTATAGCAGTATGTTTAGTTATGATCGCTATGATCGGCTACTCGACTGACACTCCCGACTTCCTATGTCACAGTATTTGTACTGACTAGCACATACCACATGTCACGTGAGAGGGGTGTTCCATTATTACTATTATCCTTATAACATCTCCCCTTTAAGTTTTTCTTTTTTTCTTAAGGAGTGTAATATTATTTCTTCTATTAGTAATAACTTTTACACCACCCTACCTCCATTTGTTTTAGTTTTATCTGTTTATACAGTTACACATTTAATTGATTTTTTTCGTTTGGCATCTACTTCCAGGAGTTTTCTTTTTCTTTCACTTGTGCGCCGGGGTTCAATTACTTGTGGTGGTATTGGTACTTGAAAAGTATCATATAACCATTCCATTGGTTCTTCCATTCTCTTGGGTTCACTCTCAACAAATATTTTTTAGTTGGTTCATGTGTCTCTTGTATAGCCCTTTTCTTCTTTTTACCAAGTATAGCATTTTTTTCTATGCGTTTGGTAATTACGCCGTCTTCCCAACTCTGTTTTCCGTTCTTATAAGTCCTAACAAATACATTTTCACCAATTCTGAAATATCTTGCTGTATTATCCATTGCAATTTGTCTTTTCTGACCAGGTAGTAATTTGTTGAAGACTGATTTTATTTTCCTCGCAAACATCAGCTCCGCTGGTGACATACGTGCTGGTATATTTGGTTTTGGTGTCACACGGTATACTCTAAAGAATTTTTGTAGATCTACCTCATCCATGACTTCCTTATTCGACTTTCTTAGGATTCTCTTGAACGTATCGACAAAGCGTTCTGCTTGTCCATTAGATCTGAGATGGTATGGCACCGTAGTTACATGTTCTACAGCGAACGCTTTACAAAACTTTTTAAATTCAAAAGACAAAAATTGCGTTCCATTGTCAGACACGAACGCGTCTGGAACGCCAAATCTCGCAAACAGCTCGTAGTAAGTTTCTTACAGTTGAGGAAGTTGGCTTTTGACACTTACAAATTTCTGGCCATTTAGAGAAACTATCTACTAACACTAAGTAGTATGAACTGTTTAAGGGACCAGCGAGATCGATGTGTAGTCTTGACCATGACACATCTACTTTTCGCCAAGGTTCACTTTATATCGTCAGCAATTTTGTTGCTAGAGCATATCCTCTGCAGCCTTTCACTAAATTTTCGATTTCTCTATCCATTTTTGGCCAGTTCACATAGCTACACATTAAAGCTTTCATCCTCGAAATACCAAGATGTCCAGCATGGAATTCTCTTAACATTTTCTTTTGCAATGCTTCAGGTATTACTTCTCTCTCTGCATACATCAATACACCATCACAAATTGAGTATAGGTTTACGTCTTGGTTTCGTTTCACACCAATCCTGTTCCTATTTACTTTTCCTGTCCACAGTATTCTTTTCATTTCTGTTATGAATTTGTCCTTTTCCGCATTTCGTTTTATGTCTTCAAGGATCACCAGTAATTCGCGTACCACATTCCACATTACATTTTTTATTTCTCCTTCTGATGCTGCGATTACTGTATCTTCGAATGGCTCGCCGTGTTTCGGTATCAATCTGAATAAACTATCCGTATGCTCTAGTTTTTTGACGGTAAATATTCCATTTTGTAATCATAATTCAATAATGTAGTGCCCAATCGCTGTAGTCTATTGACTGTGTGTGTTGGTATTTCTTTTTTAGGACCGCATATTGACAGTAGCGGGCGATGATCCGTTTGTAGACAAAAACTTCTTCCACGAATAAATCTATGGAATTTTTTCACACCGAATATGATTGTTAATGCTTCCTTTTCTATCTGGCTATAGTTCCTTTCAGCTGGTAATAACGATCGTGACGCATGGGCTATAGCCTGTTTACTCCCATCGTCATATTTGTGCAGGAACACTGCTCCTACACCGTAATCACTCGCATTTGTAGCCAATATAATATCCAACTTTGGATCAAAATGCGTTAACGATAAGTGCGATGTTAAAATGATTTTTAATTTGTCAAATACCTTCTGGCACTTATCAGTTCAGCACCATTTTGCATTTTTCTTTAACTAATCATTTAGTAGGGCTCTTACATTGTATATATTGGGAATATGAATTTGATAGTAATTTATGGTTGTAGCGTAGTCACATTATTCAGCGTGGGCATATTTTCTTTATCGCAGTTGCTCTGGATGGATCTGGTTTACATCCGTTTTTATCTAAACAACTCACATTTTACTTCACTTAAATTGAAACCGTATTCTCCTATCTTTTCGAATAGTCTTTTTACGTGTTCTCCATGTTGTTCATGTGATTCGCTTTTTATTAGGATATTATCTAAATAGGCGATAGCAAAATCACAGTCACCCAGCATTGTACCCATTACTTGCTGAAATATGGAAGAAGCCACTTTTACACCGAAGGGAAACCGCTTAAATTTAAATAAGCCACGGTGTGCATTAATGATTAATGAGTGTGAGCATTCTTCCTCCACTTGGAATTGTAAATATGCCTGCGAGAGGTCTAATTTTGAGAAGAATTTCCCTCCTTTCAATTTTGCGAACGCTTCCTCAGGACTCGGCAATGGATAGTTATGTGAGATTAAGCAATCATTCAACCCCGTTGAAAAACCTGCACAGACTTCTAACTTATTATTTTTCTTTTCTACGCAGAACATAGGTGCTGCCCAATCTAAGTAGCCCATCTTTTCGATTATTCCTAGGCTTTCAAGTCTTTCAAGTTCCTTATTTACCTGTTCTAGTGCCACAAACATTACGTTTTGGCTTAAATACAGGTGTTGCACTATGCTTCACTACAATTTTTGCCTTCGTTTTCATGCAGCTGCTCAGTTCATTCGAGAAAACATCTGGGAATAAATGTTTTATTTTTCGCTTCAATCCCTCAGCCGCATTCGAACCTTCGACTGTATCGACTATATTCCCACACAAAACACTCATGGCTTATTCCCCAATTCGAACAATTCCACCCACTCTGTGCTGAATAGATTAACTGAACTTTTTAACACTTAATTTTTTCCTTTTTCATTTGGTCACGAAATGTTCCATTACACACAAATTCACCGACAAAATACAATCTTTTACCCGTAACACCGTGTACTATTTTTGTAGATTTACTGAATTTCGGCTTACCGATATGCTTCCAAGTTTCTTTATTCACAATGGTAATATCACTTCCAGAATCTAACTACATTTTTAATCTTATATTTTCAATTTTCACATTTATGAATTTCCTTTTTCTCACATTACCATTTTCTGTCAACAACATCTTGTTTATTCTTTTTTCTTTGTTCCAACGTTTCGTCATCTTAGTTTTACTGAGCGCTTTTACGTGTCCACTTTTTCCACAACGGAAGTATTCCGGTTTATTAAATGGGCAATTTTTCCTCAGGTATATACCTCCACATGCAAAACATGGGTTTGTTTCCTGACTTGTGTCCTGTTTGTACTGTATTTTAGTACACACTTAATTTCTATTCTGCCTGTTTTGTATTTTGCGATGCACTTGTTTTACTTGGAAGCAATCTTTATGTTCCATTTTCTCTGCGTTGTGTCTTATATTTACTATTCTTTCACACTCTTCTGACACTTGTTGTAAGGTTACAGCTTAGTATTGTTTCAGCATAGTGGGAATTCATGTTTTTACTTCTGCGTCTTTTTCTGCAGTTAGTCCCTGAATAAATATCTGGCGTTAACTCACCCAATTTGAAAGTTTGTGCCCAAGCTGGTGATAGTAATTTGAACTGGATAAGTGAGTGTACAGTGAGAGGTTAAGAAATTTCTCTTCATCAAGAGGCAATATTAAATACACAACAAATCCGGTGAGCTGGAAGAACCGTTACAGCGCCGAACAAAACATTTAGCCTCATTTCTTCCGACTTTACGTTTTAAGTTCAAATTCCTTCGGTGTCAACTTTGCCTTTCATCATTTCAAAATCGATAAAATAAGCACTACTTGAGCACTGAGGTCGATGTAATCGACTTACGAAATTAATGGCCACGAAATTAATAGCCCTGTGCCAAAATTTGAAGGCAAAGAAAGCGAGCTTAAACAATGTATGTACACACACACACACACACACACACACACACATACACTCACACAATATCTAAGTACCGACGCCTCGCGCTTCTGCATATTCACGATTGCCACGAACTCTCGGACAACGTGGAACATTACGATATTGGTTACTCTACAAAGAATATTCCAGCACAGTCCAACGAGGTCTATACGAAAATGCTGCTATAGAAAATGATAGACCTCATACGGCGGTTGGGGCGGAAGGCGTATCTCTACAACAAAGGCACACCACGCTCCGAGGCTAAAACGTACGGGATGAAATCTAGGAGGTTCCCACCCAGCTTTAAAGAGCTCGAAGACGTCCAAATGGACTTACTGGGCATCTTTTCCAGGCTAAGATTCCCTAAATCTTCTTCCCCTTTTCATCGAAAACTCCGTACAAACATACTACAACTAAAAACTCCGACGGGTCTTTACTCTTCTTGGACAAGACTGAAGACATATATAGGATAGAGACACACACTTACGATAGCTTTTTAGACAATTGCATAAAGCAAAAATATAGGCGCGCTTCCTTGAACATTTACAACAACATTAACAGGGAAATCGAACAGATGGCTGTTAGCCTAGGCATAGCCGATAGAGAAAGAATTTTAGCCAAGAGAAGAGCCTTCATCACAATCAAAAACCACAAACCAAACTTTTCCTCTAACCCCAAATGCCATTTCATCAATCCTACCAAATCCGAGATTGGTCAGGTGAGCAAATATATACTAAGGAAGATCAACGACGACAAGCCTTTTGCTATTGGTTACTCTACAAAGAATATTCCAGCACAGTCCAACGAGGTCTATACGAAAATGCTGCTATAAAAAATGATAGACCTCATACGGTGGTTGGGGCGGAAGGCGTATCTCTACAACAAAGGCACACCACGCTCCGAGGCTAAAACGTACGGGATGAAATGACTTCATTAGCAAGGTTCACACAGTTCGACACAGTCGACTTTTACCCGTCTATATCGAAAGGGTTGCTGATCAAGGTACTTTCCGTCGCTAAGGGCTTAACGGACATTAGCGATAAAGACAAAGATGTCATCATACGCGCCAGGCGCACGGTGTTGTTTAATAAAGATTTGACGTGGGTCAAGCAATCCGACCCCTAGGGTTCCTTCGATGTTGGCGATGGGAGCCTACGGCATCGCCGACGTACGTGACCTCATTGACATCCTGGGCACCTTAGGGAAGAAGTTCCCTTCAGTCCATCTCGGTCTCTACAGGGATGACGCTCTGGCTATCTCTAGAGGGGCCAACGGGCACACACTTGATAGGCTTAGAAAGTACCTAATTAGCGTCTTGGGCTCCATAAGGCTCAAAATAACTATTGAGACCAACCTCACCACCGTAGACTTCCTAGATGTCACTCGAGACTTGGGCTCCGGTACACACACGCCCTACCGCAAACCAAATGAAAGGCTGCCCTACATCAGCACAGCCTCCTGCCACCCCTTATCGAGTTCAAGAACTTAGTTAAGGGTGTCAGCAAGAGCATCTCGAACTTATCTTCAAGTCAAAATTCTCGACGCTTCATCTCTCTATTACAACGTGGCAGTGGCATCCAGTGGGTTTAAAGACCGCATCTCCTATATGCCGGGCCTTAGCACTCACAAAAAGAAGCGCCACCGGAACGTCGTTTGGTTTACCCCACCATTCTCACTCAACGTCAAAATTTAAGATTTGTGTGGGAAGAATATTCCTCAAGTTAGTAGACAAACAACTCACGCAGACACACAGGAACGGACGTTTGTTCAGTTGGCACAGCCGAAGGATCTCCTTAAATTGCGCATCCAACAGGAAAATTATATTAGCAAACACCCATAAAACGGGGGAGGAGCCGCTTGCTCATGCAGGGTGCACAATAACTGCCCAGTGGGGAACCAATGCAAGGCTGAGTGAGTCATTTATGAGGCTGCGGTGGTACCCAGACCTAGTAACCATAGTAATAGCAGCAACGGCTTACCCGACAACTTCGACGGCAACGGCAGCAGCGATAGTAGCAGAAACACCAGCACTGACGTCAACGACCCCAACACCAGCGCTACGGCCGGAGATGACGACCACTTCAACCACCAGCAGCACCAATGAAGCTACCGGCTCCACGCTCAGTATTACCAATGACGGCAGCCACATCACCACCGGCGACAATCAACATAAACATTTTGACTGGTAAAGAAAGTGTAAATTGTCGGATCTTCATACGTCGAAACTGACGGGAGAGTCCATCACACACATGTGGTGAATGATAACAGAGACTGACCACCATTTCCCCCAAATATGCTGGCCTTGACTCTTATTTGTTTCTGAGATTGACTTTACATTTCATCATTTCAGGGTTGATAACTAAATAACCAGCCCTGTGCTAGGACAATCCCCTGTGCTGGAGCAGCTCCAAACATAGAGCTGCCCCTGCTCCGCCTGATGCATAAACTTGAGCGAGGACGATTGCTCTGTTAATCAGGAAAAGCTTACACCGAGAGTTGTTTGACTCTGTATATATATATATATATATATATATATATAT
>NC_069001.1:17559541-17561883 GCF_001194135.2 Octopus bimaculoides | reverse complement strand
GTGTGTGTGTGTGTGTGTGTGTGTGTGTGTGTGTGTGCTCGCTCGCACCATGAGTTACTCGTGCTGTCGTGGTTAATGTTGTACAGACATAGTTACCACCACTTATGGTTGGCAGAAGGAAAACAAGAGTACCCTCTCTTTTTTCTAGCGTCGAAAACGTTTATCATCGTGGTCGTCGTCATCATCATCATCATCATCATCATTATCGTCATCACCGTCACCATCAATACAATTGTTATTCAACATTCAGTAGTTTCAGGCAAATTTCTACTGTATCGCCTGCCACACGTCTGTGTTACTGAGGTGTGTAAATCATTGTGTTTTCTTTTCTGTTGTTGGGGAAGGGGTACAAACTCTTCTCGGCAGTGCATTGCATCAGCCTTTCTTGTTATGGGGTCTGTGTTGCAGTCTTTTGTTGTATGAATTGTGTTCTGTTGGGTATCCGGCTTGTAGAGAACATGTACTGGTTGTTTATTTGATCTCGGGATTGTGTTGAAGTCAGTTAGTGTATGATCAGTGGTGTAGCTAACCGAATTGGGCCACCCGGCTAGGTACGTAAAAATACTAGAGTATCAACTGTCACAGAACTCACTGGATGCAGAAACCTGTTTTTAATGACATGAGCCTTATAGTACAGGGTTGATTCCCTCTCTCTCACCATATATAAAGTGTCTTGTGTTTGTGGATTGTTTTTGGGGGGATGGAGGGGGCCTGTATTATTGGATTAATAATGTCTTGCGTAGGATGGGGGCTGTTCCTAGCAGAGCTGTTTTTGGATAGTGTGTAGTGTTGAGGATCCAGATATAGCTTCTACGTTTTTGTTCATATGTTCTTTTATCGTGCCCAGTGCTCTAATTATTACTAGTATTGTTTTCACCTTCATGCCCCACATCTTGAATACTTCAATTTGGAGGTGTTTGTAATTTGACAACTTTTCCACTTCTTTTTAGGCAACATTTTGATCAGAAGGGACGGCAATGTGACTGGTATTTTTTCCCTCAATCCTTGATTATCATCTAAGGCGATTAGCTTTTATTTCTTTGCCAGTTTGAACAAGGCATATTCCAAATGATTATGGTCTGGTCGTTGTCATGTATCTCGTTTGGTACATGTTTATTCCATTTCTTGCTGGTCTTTATGTTGTAGTGTTGGCATATTGTCCAGTGGATATAACTACTTACTCGGTCAAGTCTGTATATATATTCAGATTTGGCAAGGGCTGGACAGCCAAAGATGATGTGGTCAACAGTCTCATGGTGCTGGTTACACATTCTACATTTGGAGTTAGGGCCTGGTTTCATTGTTTTGCTTTTATAGTTGTTTTATATTAGTCTTGTGCGGCGAAAATCAGTTCTTAAGGCGGTGAGCTGACAGAATCCTTAATATGCTGGACGACATGCATAGCGGCATTTCGTCCGTCGTTACGTTCTGAGTTCAAATTCCATCGTGGTCGACTTTGCCTTTCATCCTTTCGGGGTCAATAAAATAAGTACCATAGGATCGATGTAATCGACTCATTCCCACCTCCACGAAGCTGCCCTTGTGGCAAAATTCTGAAACAACAACAACAACAACAACAACAATAATAACAATAATAATAATAATTATTATTATTACTATTATTATTATCATTATGTCTTTTTTCTCGAAATACATCTTGAAAATTTACTGTTTCCAAGAGGATGTGGGCCACATTAACCTGAAGCCAATTGTAACGGGGGAGGTGGGGGTTAAACATTACGTGTCTCTGTACTGTAAACATGAAAGGCAATCAAAATACAATCTATAACAGATCAACAGGATCGTTGTATGTTTCGAAACCATTAAGTTAAACGCTTTGGTGAAAATGGAGAAACGGGGTGACGATATTTTAAAATTTTGCCTTTATTCTTTCAAAATGTTCGAGTCTTAATTGGGATGGTTCTTTGAGGTTGTAGCGTCTTCGACGCCAGGAATTACGGTACATACGTCATATCCATCGTTGGTGAGAGAGAGGGAATCAACCCTGTACTATAAGGCTCATGTCATTAAAAACAGGTTTCTGCATCCAGTGAGTTCTGTGACAGTTGATACTCTAGTATTTTTACGTACCTAGCCGGGTGGCCCAATTCGGTTAGCTACACCACTGATCATACACTAACTGACTTCAACACAATCCCGAGATCAACCGAGTGTATTTTCCACAGGATATCTAGCTGTATACTTTCCATCTATCTATCTATCTATCTATCTATCTATCTATCTATCTATCTATCTATCTATCTATCTATCTATCTATCTATCTATAGATCGATCTATGATGTGTATGTATCTATGTATATATCATATGCATATGCATATAT
>NC_069001.1:17557452-17559149 GCF_001194135.2 Octopus bimaculoides | reverse complement strand
ATATATATATATATAATACAAAGAATATATATGCATGTATACACACATTTATGTACATACTTACATCTACATGTGTATATAGATGCATATCAGGGTACAGGACGTTAGAACAATGAACTACAGACAACGGAACGAACACATAGGAAAACAGATAGCCACTTGGAATTATTCCTTCATCAGCTGCCTCTATTCTAACTCGACGTTTCGAAGATAAGGCAGGACATACTCTAGAATAGTCTCTTCCTGAGTAGTGGATCAACCCACTAAACAGAGGATTCCAAGGTGGCAAACACAAACCAAGACAGGAAAAATTGGACAGCGAAAACAACATTAAAAAGCCCTACGGCCAAACGCGAATCTGATGTAGAACACTAGCAGTTCGTCTTGCCTTCACAGCAGCTGGAGTGAAAAGAGTTGACCACAGGTCACACGAGAGCAGAGAGGATGGTAGAGGGAGGAAGTGGAACAAGAAGGAAGAGACAGAAGTGTATAGCAGTGAAGTAGAAGCCAGGACAACAGAAGGGAGCAGGGCGAGAGGGGGAGATGGGTAAGAAGAAAGATAGATAGGTAGACAGAGGGATAGATAGAAAGATAGACGAAGACAGATAGATAAATAGATAGATAGATAGATAGATAGATAGATAGATAGATAGAGACACGTCAGAATAATAAAGTACAAACTTACTTGCAAAAAGGACGTGTGCGTTCAATGATGTAATAATACAAAGAATATATATGCATGTATACACACATATACGTACATACTTACATCTACATGTGTATATAGATGCATATCAGGGTACAGGACGTTAGAACAATGAACTACAGACAACGGAACGAACACATAGGAAAACAGATAGCCACTTGGAATTATTCCTTCATCAGCTATATATATATATATATATATATATATATATACATACATACATATATACATATGTATGTATATATATACATATATGTTCACAGGCATGGGGGTGTGTTTGTTTTTTTTAATTATTTTTTACTTTTATTCCTAGCAATACTGGTGCAGTCGCTTTAGAGATGTATACATTTTGCCTTTCGGTTGAAAAATTGCCAACAAGCCACCCTTATTATTCATAATTTACACATTTACCATTTATGAAATCAGCGTATGTTTTCTACGGTGATCTTATAAGCTGACTAGGTAAGTTGAGTTTAACCCAAGACGCCGGTAAGAGCCACTGGCGAGCATTAATGTAAATGCAAAATCACTGGAGATCTGGCTATGCCCGGTGCTTAGGGAGTTTGTCTTCCTTGTCAGAAAATAAGGTGGTGCTTATTGTGGCTATGAGTTGTTTCTTACTTTTATTTCTAGCAACACTGGTAGCTTTCAGTAGCTTTAATGACGTATATATATATATTTGCCTTTCGGTTGAAAAATTGCTAACAAGCCACCCTTATCATATATATATAAATAATATATAGATATATGCACATATCCATACATGTATGTACATACCTACATCTATATGTATACATACATTCATACTTGGGTAAAGGACATCAAGAACAAACGTTAAACACAATGAGAAACGAAAACATATAAACGAAAAGAAAAAACGAACTTTTTTCGAACAACGAAAAAACAGAGAAACGAGAGTATAACCCTTCGTCAGTTGTCCCTGTTCCATCTACTCCGCGTTTTATATATATATATATATATATATATATAT
>NC_069001.1:17551855-17557278 GCF_001194135.2 Octopus bimaculoides | reverse complement strand
TATACTAGATGTACCCGTGACCCGTGACCCGATGGGCTACAGCCACTCCAAGTTGAAAATGTCGACGCTCGGTGGGAAAGGAAAAAAATACTATTTTGAACTTCATGCAATAAAATTCTTAAATAATACATTTCTCCTGCTTCTGGTGTGACTAAATGTTTCTTCTTTGAAAACGTTCAAATGGCCTTCAGCTTTTTGTCCTCACTTTCTTCTTTGCCGCTCTTGGGTACTTCAGCATAAAGTAATGTTTTTTGCAAAGTCACCATTAATGCACAATGAAAAGAATTCTGTCAATGTTTTTCTCATATATCATTCATTGACAACCATATATATCCTCATTATTTCTGAGTAATATTCTTTGTTCACCTGGTAGCTGAACTGCTGTCTCAATATTGCAGGTGCTCTTTCATGAATTGAAAATCCTAAAATGGATGCAACTGCTTCGAATGTCCAATGTACCTGCGCATTAGATATTGACTAATTCGTTATCATTGCTTATTTGAACAGCAGTTTAATCATTTTCTTTTAGCGTGTATTTGATGACGTACGTAATTTACTTCATGATGCAAAGATTTCAACGTTGAACTCTTAAAAGAGTTTCATTATAAGGTACAAACCTTTTGTTGTTGTTTGTTTTTCCATTTTTACAAGACTCAACTCCTCCCGTTGCAACTGATCTTCGTCTTTAAAAAGATAGTCTCTCTGTCTGTTTTTCTGCCGTTTGATTAACATGATAAAAATAAATATTTTATTTTAAATAAAATAGTATTTTTTCTCTTTAAGAAAAAAATCAAGTTCTTGTGATTCAAAAATTATCTCGAAAGTTGTATAAATAATTAAGGAAGTAAAAAGAAAGTATGGAAAAAGGACGGACGGGGGTAGCTGCAACGACTTTTTGAAGTGTCGACATTTTCAATTTAATGTTTTTTTTTTCTTTAAGGGGGAAATGACTTTTTTATTTGTAATCTTTATCATCTTGATCAAATTTAGTGGTTCGGCAAAAGAGACCGATAGAATAAAATACCTAGCTTAAATAAATCCTGGGGTCGATTCGTTCGACTAAAAATCCTTGGAGGCGGTGCTGTAGCATGATCACCATCTAATGACTGAAACAAGTAAAATATATACATAGATGTTTGTTTTTATGTCAAGTTATAATAAAAACAATTTTACATTAAACTAAAAGATTACTCAATACTTATTGTAGCGTACATATTTATTATACCTTTACAAGAAAAGTGCTGACAGTGACTTCGAAGTATCGGCTTATCGGTCATCACCAGCTGTCATTATTCTGCTTGTCATGACTCATGACCATGTGCTTCGCTTTCAGCAAACTTAACTATACATATGAATCGAAATATTTAGCATAACATTAATAATTTAGTGAGTCGTTCCGCTTTAGACAGCGTTTACTACGAAACGAAACTGGAGACGTGAGGGAAATTTCAAATATGTTTTAGAAATTCTCATAAAGAATTTAGAAATTCTCATCAATAAATTTATGCGTGAAAACAACTATGAAGACATTAATTATACATTGAATTTCCATGAGAGTGCTAGTTATGTATTTTTAAGAACAAAAAACGATATTAAAAAACATTTTTACAGATTTTTTTACATGTTTTTAAACAATCTGAATATACAAATACAATGTTATTAATATGATTTATTGATGATATTTGAGATAAAGTTGTATTGATCTGTTGTTGCATTAAAGAAATCGTAGAAATTATTACTTGAATGCCTATCGCACTTTCTAGAATATGGGAGACAGAAATGTAAGTATATCTTCTACAAGATTGCCATGTGATTTACTTTGACTTCAACAGTCTTCTATGTTTGAAGTGTGCCGTCCTCATCAAGTGTTTCGATCGACGAAGTACAAAGAATGATTTACCATCTTATCAAGTGACTGAAACTCTTTATCAATATTTACACAACCTCAAAGGCAGCGAGACCTGGCAGAGTTGTTAGCACGTCGGGTGAAATGCTTAGCAGCATTTCCTCTTTACGTTCTGAGTTCAAATTCCACCGAGGTTGAATTTGCCTTTCATCCTTACAGGGTCAATAAAATAAGTATCAGTTCAACACCATGATCGATGTAATCGACTTACACCGTTGCACCAAAATGCTGGCCTGTGCCAAAATTTGAAATCAATATCTACACAAACTTTCTATTGTTCACTGCACTGTAGTTTTAGCTCGATGACATTTTCAGTTATTGACCACACCCTACCAATGTTCTGTTGTTTTACAGTTTCTATGTATCCCAGTCACTGCAATGTTGAAAATTTATGGTTGTTTGTGTGATTCCCGCTCCCTACGATGTTTTAACACAAGTCATCGATTTGGATAACCATTCCAGATCTACAAAGTTTTAATGAATTAACCGTAAAATAATTCTCATCCATTTCACAAAAAAAAAAAAAATTTTAAATATCTTCTGTTGTCACGTGAAGTTTTCAGAAAATTCGTTTCCAATTATTTTTGCACTTCAGAAATAAATGGTAATAGAATTTTCATTTTACTTTTTATTTGTTTCAGTCATTTGACTGCAGATATACTGGGGCACTGCTTTGAAGAATTTTCATCAAATGAATCGACCCATGTACTTTTTTAAGCCTGGCACTCATTCTATTGGTCACTTTTGCCGAACGGCTAAGTTACAGAGACATAAACACTTAAACAAACCAACACCGGTTGTCAAGCGGTGGTGGGGAACAGACACACATATAAAGACACATATATATGTATATATATATATATATATATATATATATATACGACGAACTTCTTTCAGTTTTCGTTTACCAAATCCACTCACAAGGCCGAGGCAATAGCAGAAGATACTTGGCCAAGGAGGCACGCAGAAGGACTGAACCCGGAACCATGTGGCTGGGAAGCAAGTTTCTTACCACACAGGCGGCGAGCTGGCAGAAACGTTAGCACGCCGGGCGAAATGCTTAACGTGTATTTCGTCTGCCGCTACGTTGTGAGTTCAAATTCCACCGAGGTCGACTTTGCCTTTCATCCTTTCGGGGTCGATTAAATAAGTACCAGTTACGCACTGGGGTCGGTATTATCGACTTAATCCGTTTGTCTGTCCTTGTTTGTCCCCTCCGTGTGTGGCCCCTTGGGGGCAGAAAAGAAATAACACAGCTACGCTGGCGCCTATGACATAGTAACGAATTTTGGGCGATCAATAAGAGTCTTTACAAATGATTTCACTCTTTATATTGGACATAGTTCTTCGCTCGTTATTTTCACACAGTTATTTTTTAATTGTACAAAACTTTCATCCAGTTCATATACACAATAAAAGCACTTAAGTTCTTCAAGTAGAAGACTACACTGATTCATAAGGTTAATTAGCAGAAACGGCTCTTCAGCTAAAATGTTGCAATAGTGTGTATATAAAGTGTGTGGTCCACTATAGTGGTTGTTATAATACAACACCTCGTTCTTACTGTTGAGTACTGTCTGTCTCATTCAAGTATAAAATTAAATGGGATTGGCTGAAAAAAAAAAAGAAAAGAAAAGGAAACAAAGATTTTACACACAAAGAGTTTAAAAGAACCGGCACCAAATGAAACCGAATGATCAAATGATCTCAACGATACAATCTTTATGGCTAGTTGTGAACATGGGTAAGATAATGATAAATGTACTCAAATCCTTAAAAACTACAAAAGCCTCTTTGATAGTGGCCGATTTATTATGATCTTTATTAAAGAAAACTGCAGAAAATTTAATGACCACAAAGTATATTTGATATTAACACATTTATTACTTTTTACCCTCATCAAAAGATAAGTCGTTCTTTGATATCAGTTACTTCAAATTCTTGATTAGGTATATTTCGAAAAGTAAATAAATACTTCTGCATTCCTGCTCAAAACGATGAATAACTCAACGAAAACTACAGAACCACGAACCATCTTTATCTTTATAAGCTCCAAGAATTTCAGTGTCAGTGCATCCATTTCTAGAAGGCAACGCCGTATGAATTAAAAGGCTGTTGTTTCCAACAAAGCGGGTTACAACTGCATAGATGATATTCCTTATTTAGTGTGGTGTAGTGTAACGTTGTTGCTTAACCCCTGGTCAGGTCAGCTCCGGTCTGGTCAATCATCCTTATGATCAAAGGCTTTCCAACCGTAAACCACTCGTTGTTTTAGGGGTATCAAGGATTACATCATATAATCACATTTAGACAGCAAGTTATATGGAAGGCAGTGTGACAGTCTGGATATGTTGTACTATTTCTATTGTCCCAGGTCTGTTCCTGTACAACCCTAAATTCTAGTAATGGCCACAGTGGAGGCTGAAAAAGAAAGGTGTACTTAATCAGATCGCAATAGTTGCTGTTCCTCTGCATTTTTACCCTGGTGGTGTGCATCCCAGGACTCGGATAGAGTAATGCTGTTTATATTGCAGCTATGTCTGTGTTTATCTGTTTCTTACGTTTATCCAGGTTGAGCAAGAAGCATAGTGTTTTTTGGTATGGTGTAGTTAAGGGTTGGATTAAGCCAATAGTAAAACATACTTCGACTCCGCAGTTTCATGGGCTGCGTGCTAAATGCTTAAAAGCTACCAATTATAACTCAAAAATCCTGCACTTATTCTATTATCACAGTACCATACTGGCCTCCACTTTTATGAACAACTCGGTAAGATCTGATACTCACACGACTGCCGAAGTCCAATACAGTTTTAATTAAACAGAAATTGATTGGCAACGATAAACGGACAGGCTGTCTTCTGTTTTGTCAGATATTAATTAAAAGACTTTTGATTCTCTTTCACTATTTCGATAATTTAAACTCGTTATACATAAATTGAGCTTAATTATTATTTTACTCATCAATAAAATCGGTTGAACGAATCAGATGATCACTTCTATGTTACAGACTTCGTTATGGTGTTTCCATTAAATCAATTCGAAAATTTTAAACTGTTTAAAAATATTTTATTGTATAACTTAGACTTTCAGATAAACCTAGAGCATCATTCATTATTAGACCACATGACTAAACTAACATCGTGTGTAATTGTCATGCCTTGACTTCCAGCAATTATTTAACTTCAATTTAAGGCGGCGGCAAGCTAGCAAAATCGTTAACTGATTTCCTTTGCTACAATGAAACTTTCACACACACACACATATATAGGGATACTGTATCCAGTCGGGTACCGTTCGAGCGCTCAGTTATAAGTCAGGTTGTGACTAACCGCATCGAGTGGTAAGGAGCACCCAAGATAGCCTGAGGTAATCAATTTTTCATCTGTTGGGTAAATCCTGGGTTCGCTTCATTGGATTATAAATAGTTTACAGAGCGTATATCCAAGACAGTTAAAATAAATAAGAACTATACATCTGCACATTTTTTATTTCTACAATCAATATATATATATATATA
>NC_069001.1:17548959-17551250 GCF_001194135.2 Octopus bimaculoides | reverse complement strand
AAAGGAATATTTTAAATACCTATATATATCAATGCAAAACTAATATATTTAATTTTCCCTGAACAGTGGTATAAGCCAGAGAACTAGGATGCTAGCATCCCTTTAAAGGATTATAGGTCCCTGACACAATTATATATGTATATACATACAGTATGTATATATATATATATATATATATATATATATATATATGTGTGTGTGTGTGTGTGTGTGTATATATATATATGTACGTATGTATATGATGCTATGTTATATTTAAAACAAAAAAATAATGAAGTTACTAAATATTGAGACCCTTTTTGACTTCTGGCCCACCCCATATAGGCTTCATGCTCATGTCAGTTAAACAGTTGTTTATCGAAATTATTTTCACAAACATCCATGCTTGTTTCTCGATTTTTAGTCTGCCGTTGTTTCATACATCCGGAGAAATATTAAGCTTTCCTTTTATAGGTTCCAAGTTATTGCGATAGCTCAAAAATGAGAATATGTTCAAAAATTGAAATTTGTTCTGTGTATCGTGTGTGATACAAAGGAAAAGCAAATGTTAAGTTGTAGGAAATATAATTTAATTTTTTATTTGCTTTACCTGAATTGCTATAAAGTATAAAATAATCTATCGCTGCTCAAATACATTCATCCTTAATACACTTTGTTTTTCTGAGGATAATCTCTCTTTAGTAAACTTTGTTTTAGCTACTTTATACATATATTTAACATAACAGACAAGGGAGATAATTCAATTTTAGCCAACATTACGCTCTTAACAGGCATAGTTAAACATTATTAAAAAGGATCGTAAGGTGGCTGAATCTTTATCACATTGGACCAAAGTGCTTATCAGTATTTCTTCTGACTAATTACGTTTTGAGCTCAAATTTCGCCGAGGTCGGCTTTGCCTCTCAACCTTTTTGGCGCCGATAAAGTGAGAAGCTGTGAAATACTGATGTCGATGTAATCGACTGCCCCCTCTCCTCAAAATTGCTGGCCTTGGCCAAAATTTAGAAAGGACTATTATTAAACAGGGTAGTGCTTATCTAGATAACTTTTGTTTATAGGTACATATCTGTACCATAATTGGTAAAAAAAAAAAGGGGGCCATTGGAGAAAAGAAAAGTAAAGAATGTTATTTAAAGAATAACATCAAGGGACAGATGGAAGAAAGTAAGAATGGAAAAGAAGACAAGTTGATGAATGGCATCATTAACGAAATAAATTGAAAAAGAAATACGTTGTAATGTTGTTGGGGAATTTGAATGAGGTTAATAGGGGTTTTACACGGGAACAGGAATTCCAGTAACCCAGTTAAATGGATGCTTAATTGAAGAAGGTGACCTTGTTAGAGAAAGGTGAACGTTAAAGGAAAACATGTCATTGTGTCAGGAATTAAACCGAGATCCCATTCCTCTTCCCCTTTCTTCCCTGACACCATTCTGTCATTCACATCTTTTATACTCTTACAGTTTTGAGTTCGAGTGTTTGGAATGACTTTCACTGTGACAGCCGATAAATCTCTCTGTCAATCATAGAATGAAATAGGCTCTGGTTTTCCCAATGGAGGGATCCATTTGCTCATGCGTAGTTGTATGTCGAGGAAGATGTAGGTAGAGGGTATATAATGGACAGTCTCGGTAAACGTCACTAACGTTGTACAAGATGGAGTAAAGCTTGCTTCTTAACTGTTACATCATCTGGGCACTTAATCCACTTAAATTAATATACAAATGTATGTATATGTGTGTGTGTGTGTCTATGAGTGTCTTACTACTTACACACACACACACACACACACATGCACACACACACACACACACACACACACACACACACACACACACACACACACACACACACACACACACACACACACACACACACACACATATATATATATTGACTCTTACTTATAAAGGTATATTTTACTTACCACTTATATAAGCATATGTGTGTGCATGCATGCACACATACACGCACTCACAGAAAAAAAAAACATACACGCACACGCAACATGTATATTTTTAAAGTAGACGTTGGTTACGGCCAGTCAGAAAGATACCACCGTTTTCAGGTCCATTCTTGTTAAGTGCAATAATGGACGTGAAACCAATGGAAAATTTCTGACTGGCCATAACCAACGTTTACTTTAAATATATATATACATACGTGTATATCTACTTACTTATATACATACATACATACATACATACATACATACATACATACATACATACATATATATATAGATGTATATACATATATATACGCATATATATATACACACACAGATATAT
>NC_069001.1:17545012-17545741 GCF_001194135.2 Octopus bimaculoides | reverse complement strand
TATATATATATATATATATATATCACGTGTATAAATATAAACAAACTAACATTTGTTTTTTATAAACGCCGAAATGTGTATATATAAATACTAATAAGACGATAATTTACTTTCGAACGCAAAGATGCTGTAAGAACAGCAGAAATATTGTGTAAATTACCCTTTCAAAGCGGATAACTTTTTATCAGCAACCAGTTGACAAAGCTTTTAAGTGTAATTTACCCAATATTTCTGCTGTTCTTACGGTATCTCTGCGTTCGAAAGTAAATTGTCATCTTATTTGTATTATGATATAAGTTTTAATATTTATTGATATAAAATATTTTATTACATATAAAAAGCAAATCTATGTTTGATGATTTGTATAAACATGTTTTACTACTTGTTCAACATACATACCTCCGCAGAAACAGTGATGTTGACTGCTCTACCTAAGAAGAAATAAGGTGGTAGAGGCCTGAGGTCAGTGCAGACGGCCTTCGAATGCTGTATGATATCACATATGCAGCACCTGCTAAACAACAGCAGCAGAAGTTAATATATAAATGCAGTGCTAAAAAATGAAGTGAGCAACGTTGTACAAGTTGACAGCAAGCTGATGATCTACTATACAGCCCCAAAACAACTGGGCTCTCTTACCTCAGAGAAGACCTGGATGGAAAGCACTCAGCACACACACACACACACACACACACACACACACACACACACACACACACACACACACAC
>NC_069001.1:17544238-17544942 GCF_001194135.2 Octopus bimaculoides | reverse complement strand
CACACACACACACACACACACACACACACACACAAATGACTATGCTTGAAGAAGACAGTAGAATTGACACGAAGCGCAGCCTCTCTTCGACACAAGATCATTACATTACATCACACTTTGAAGGCTATGCGTTTGTAATCCAGGAACAGGAGATTGCCACAAAGTACCTGGTGAACATGAGAGACAGTGACGCTCTTATAATCCCAAAGTGCACCCGCATATGTAAGCTATGTCATGTTTCTGTGGAAGACATCACGTGTGTTATTAGCAGCTATCCTAAAATGTAGTCACGGCACTACCTCCCTATGCGGCACGATGTTATTACTAAAACAATTAATGATGCCATCCGCAAAAAAGACTGTCCTGAAATAAACTTCGAAAATCCCTCTGTTATGGAATACATTCATAAACACCAACTCAAGGAATACTGGTGGAATATTCCCATCAAAACTTCTGTCAAATGTAAACATAACTGGAGGGATATTGTTGTTTGGAACACAGTGGCAAAGGTATGTACCATCATAGAGATCAGCTACAAATATATATCTTTAAAAATCAAAGAAAAAGAGGATATCTATGGACAACTGCTTCGAAACCTCCAGCTTCTATAGCCAGACTGTGAATTCATATTCATACCAATAATAATTGGAGCACTAGATTTTGTTAGTAAATGCTTAAAGGAGAATTTGGATAAACTGGGATTT
>NC_069001.1:17541556-17543844 GCF_001194135.2 Octopus bimaculoides | reverse complement strand
GGTGTACATTTAAACACAAGAGAAACAACCTTAAACAGGTATTTTACACGCTAGAAGAAGCGGTGAAAACGACCAAAACCACATCTAAAAGCGATTTCAAAGGGAATGAAAAATAAAAACTTTTACCTTGTTATTTTTTACGGTTATACCTAGGTTTCAAATTTTATTTAGCAATTAAAATAATTTGCTAGGCGAAATTCTCATCAGTAACCGCGCCATAACATTAACATATAATTTAGAGACAAATAACACGTGTCTCATCATTATATGTTATAATTTTTCAAATTCACCGCGCAAGCGCAGTTTCAGTCGGCAGCAGATGAAAAATGCCGAACTGATCTTCAAAATGATCTTCGAAGAGTAGAGTTCCTCTTGAGATCGTAATAACAATAAATAAATAAATACATAAAAGACACCTGTAGCATAATGTATGTGTGCAGTTGAAACGCCAGAAGCTGCGGTTATCGTCCGGGAAAAATCCTGTCATAGACATATTGTGTTAAAAATCACAATATACTGCAGAGGTAGGGGAAATGAAATTGTCCAAGAAGTGATTATGGGGTGAGAAAGATACGTATTTCATCGTTTTTGCGACTTGTCAATGTCACGTAATCGTGTAACTTCGGAAACTGCATTGAATCAGCTAACCTTGTTTTCCCCCTTTTTTTCTGCTCTCAATACTCTCATTGTCTTCACGTGGATGATGGGCTCCATGCATCGTTAAGAGCATTCTTGACTTCCTGTCCATCTCCTTTATCTACTCCTCTGTCCACTTCAGGATTCCAGCACCATAACCAACTACGGCGACTGCGCGCGAGGTTACTGCCGAAAACATTTTTGTGGCATTTCGCCTTGAAGTCAATATTTTTCTCACTCGCCGCAGGTACTCTCTTTATGTCGTGTATTCTTCTTCTTCTTCTTCTTCTTCTTCTTCTTCTTCTTCTTCTTCTTCTTCTTCTTCTTCTTCTTCTTCTTCTTCTTATCATTATCATTATTATTATCTAAGGCGATGAGTTGGCAGAATCGTTAGCATGCAGGGCAAAATGCTCAGCAGTATTTCGTCTGTCTTCGTGTTCTGAGTTCAAATTCCACCGCAGTCAGCTTTACATTTCATCCTTTTGGGGTCGATAAAATAAGTACGAGTTGAGTACTGGGGGGGTCAATGTAATCGACTATCCCCCGCCCCTAAATTTCAGGCTTTCTGCCTATAGTAGAAAGGATTATTATTATTATTATTATTATTATTATTCAAATTCCCCTCAGGTGTACTTTGTTCTTCATCATTTCGGAGTCGATAAAACAAGTACCAGTTGATGTAATTGACTTACCCTCCCTCCAAACTGATGGCCTTGTGTCATAATTTGAAACCATTATTATAATCATCGAGTTAAACGCAAAATCAGTTAATCAAAGACTCTTTTCACCACCACCTCCACCACCACAATCATCATCATCATCATCATCATCATCATCGTCATCGTCGTCGTCGTCGTCGTCGTCGTCATTGTCGTCATCATCATCATCATCATCAATCCAGAGCACCTAACCCAAATAGAATAGCATCGAAACTTCCCATTTCCGAAATTTCGATTCTCCCACATGGTTCCTCTTCTGAACTCAACAACAAACATCAGTGTCATGGAGAAGAGAGGCAATAATGACGTAAATATGGCTGTCGGAAGGTGGTGGAGGCGGTGGTGTAGGAGGAAGGAATGTTGTGGGGGTGTGCTAAGGCGGAGGCTTGTATTAAGATGGACATAGGTCCCATTTCAAAACTATACTAACCAGACATACACACACACACATATATATACACACTAACATATATACACACACATATATGCACACACATATATGCACACATACATACACACATACACACAGATATGTATGCATCTATACAAATAGAATGTGTTGTTGTGTCTGGGGAGGGTCATTTTCTTTTGGTGCCTTATTATTTAACACACTCACCAATGCGGCGAGCTGGCAGAACCGTTAGCACGCCGGGCGAAATGCTTACCGGTATTTCGTTTGCTGTTACGTTCCGAGTTCAAATTCCGTTGAGGTCAACTTCACCTTTCATTGAGGTCGACTTTGCTTTTCATCCTTTCGGGGTCGATTAAATAAGTACCTGTTGCGCACTGAGGTCGATGTAATCGACTTAATCTATTTGTCTATCCTTGTTTGTTCCCTGTATGTTTAGCCCCTTGTGGGCAATAAAGAAATAAGAGACGTTAGCACGCTGGGCAAAATGCTTAGCGGTATTTCGTGTGTCTATACGTCTTGAG
>NC_069001.1:17537676-17538722 GCF_001194135.2 Octopus bimaculoides | reverse complement strand
ATTATTATTATTATTATTATTATTATTATTATTATTATTATTATTATTATTATTATTATTATTTATATACATGTATATTTATGTATGTATATATATATATATATGTATGGGTCAAAACACACGCGCTCACACACACACGCACGCACACACATAGAGAGAGAGAGATGAATGTATACATAGATGTACATATGAATAACCATATACATACATATTCATATAGCGATTTACACAAACATCTCAGAAGTTTATAGACAGCCTTCTTTATATCGTTTCGGCTGCGCAGTCACTGCTCATTATTAGTACGATGGCCAGAATGGCTAAATCACTAAATAATACACTTCAATGCAAGGCTAATAAATACTAGATTAAGTATTTAAATACATTAAAAGACATCATTTTGTGTTTAGAAATAACGTTTTCGGAAAAAGGTGGTAAGCTGGCAGAATCGTTAGCACGCCGGTCGAAATGCTTGTCAGTATTTCGTCTGCTTTTACGTTCTGAGTTCAAATTCCATCGAGGTCGACTTTGCTTTTCATCCTTTCGGGGTCGATAAATTATGTACCAGTTACGCACTGGCGTCGATGTAATCGACTTAATCCCTCTGTCTGTCCTTGTTTGTCCCCCTCTATGTTTAGTTCTTTGTGAGCAATAAAGAAATTAGAAACGTTAGCACGCCGGGCAAAATGCTTAGCGGTATTTCGTCTTTTACGTTCTGAGTTCAAATTCCGCCGAGGTCGACTTTCCTTTCGGGGTCGATAAATTAGGTACCAGTTACGCATTGGGGTCGATGTAATCGACTTAATCCCTTTATCTGTCCTTGTTTGTCCCTTCTGTGTGTAGCCCCTTGTGGGCAATAAAGAAATAAGAAACGTTAGCACGCCGGGCGAAGTGCTTAGCGGTAATTCGTCTTTTATGTTCTGAGTTCAAATTCCGCCGAGGTCGACTTTGTCTTTTGGGGTAGGTAAATTGAGTACCAGTTGCGTACTGGGGTCGATCTGATCGACTGGCCCCTTCTCCAAAAGTTTCGGGCCTTGTACCTAGAGTAG
>NC_069001.1:17533623-17534695 GCF_001194135.2 Octopus bimaculoides | reverse complement strand
ATATACACACGTACATATATACATACATACACACACACACACACACACACACACACACACGCGCACACACACACACACACACACACATATATATATATATATGCGTATGTGTCTGTATGTGTTTTTGTCTCTATGTTTGACCCCAACCCCATCACCACTTGACAAGCGCTGTTGATGCGTTTACGTCACCGTAACTTAGCGGTTCAGCAAAACAGACCGAATGAATAAGTAGTAGGCTTAAAAAAGATTAAGTCCTGAGCTCGATTAGTTCGACTAATACCCTTCAATACTAATATCCGCGAAGAATGGGGGTTGTATTTAATCATATATAATTTGTCACTAAACGTTATTGAAACAATTGTAAACAATGGAACATATATAATATCTATAATTCCATTCTTGTTATTTCATTCACCACGTTAAACTTCTAGATCTTCAGTTTGTGTCGAATTGAAGTGACTTATAGCGAAATTTTCCTTTCCTACATATCCCATTAGTCGATGTTTACTGGAGTGCTACGTGGTGTAACCGCCTCACTTCCCGGATACCTCTCTTTTTTGTGTTAGTGTGATTGGATGTGGGTTTTATATGTTGCTTACATTATAAGAATTTAGTAACTGCGAGAGACGTGAAATAATTCGTTTATCCATATACATACATGCACACATACATACATATATACATGCATACACGGCTATATTAACACATGGTTTAACAAAAACACTCACATAAACAGGGTCAATAAGAGAGAGCCAGGGTGGGGGCTGGCTCAGATGGTACTAGTGTCCGGGGCCAGGAGTCAATAAAAGGCCCTGCGAATATCGTCCGGATCCTTTCCTTCGAGCAAAAAAAGGAAATGTATGTATGTATGTATGTATGTATGTTTGTCTGGGAAAGTAGAAATAAAATTTCACGGCCCCTTTTTTAATTCAGGACCTGAACGCTGTCTTGTTTCACTCAACGAAATTTTTCTCGGGGACATGGCACACACACACACACAGACACACACACATACACACACACAGAGACACAGCACCAATATTATGGAGATTATCAGTAGTACTTGCAGCTC
>NC_069001.1:17530863-17533401 GCF_001194135.2 Octopus bimaculoides | reverse complement strand
TATATATATATATATATGTTACTGACCTACTGTCCTTGTTTGTGTGTGTGTGTGAGTGTGAGTGAGAGTGAATGAATATCTTGCGTATATACGCGAGTAGGTGCTTATATATATAAGCACCTGTATGTTGCGTGTGTGTTGTGCATGCGAATGGAAATGACGAATGCCGTATGGTGATGTATAGGTAAGAATGCGTGTCTAACCTCCACCTGTATGTCTGTCTGTCTGTCTGTATGTGTACTTGTTTATGTGTGTTTCTGAGATAGAGAGAAAGAGAGAGAGAGAAAGAGAGAGAAAGAGAGGCCGAGTGCAGGTGTACTAATGCCATGTGTATATGTGTGTGTATGCGTGGATATGTGTGTGCGGATATATGTGTGGATATGTGCGTACGTATGTGAATGAAAGACTGAGTGAGAGAGAAAGAAAAAGAGAAAGAAAGAGTACAGGTGAACTAACCCCATGTGTGTGTGTGTGTGTGTGTGTGTGTGTGTGTGTACGTTTGTGTATGTATGAGCGCGCGTGTGTATTTCGCCGTGTGCATATATATATATATATATGTGCGTGTAAATATGTGTGGCACGCGTGTGCGTGTGTGTTCTGCTGTGAACGGAAATGTTTTGTGTGTGTGCGTGTGTGTGTGCGTGTGTGTGTGCGTGTGTGTGTGCGTGTGTGTGTGTGTGTGTGTATAAGTACCTGTTATTATCATTTTACCCGCGGTCAATCATCCTCGAGGAGATTTATGATTAACGACGTTCCAGTCATGTCCATCCTGTCTATTTAGCCGTATCTAACACCACATTACCGAATATGACCTTTCCTTGTTTATAAAGATAGCGATAGTATGAACTGACGGAGATTTGGCTGTTATTTCTAGCAGATCAGGCAACCTCATACTGGCTCTCTTGAATGAACCTGTCGTTATGTATACATGTATGTACGTATATGTATGATGTCTTGTATATGTATATGTATGTGCGATCTTTGTATATTCGTGTGTATCATTGTATATTGTATTCGTGCGTTTGAAGCTGAGTGCGAATGTGAGTTTGTGTGAGTGTATGTGTGTGTGTGTGTGTGTGTGCGTGTGCACGTGCGCACGCTGGTGCACTGAGGGTCTATGTGTGTCTGTAAGTTTGAAGCGCGTTCTATCTGTGATTTGTGTGCGTTGTTTATATGTCTATGAGTGTGAATTTATTGTGTGTGTATGTGTCTGTTGTATGTGATGTAGGTGCGTGTGGGCGCGAATTTGTGCCGTATATGCGTTGTATCATATAAGACGGTGTGAGCTTGTATGTCCTGTTACATGTGTGTGTGTGTGTGTGTTTGCGTGTGATACATCGCGCGCGCTTGTGTGTATGTGTGCATGTGTGAGTGTGGTTGTGTGTGTATTAATGTGTTTGATTATATTCTGCAAGTGTGTGTGTGTGTGTGTGTAAGTAGGAGCGTGTGTTATTATATACCGCATGTGTGCGTATATGTGTGTGTATGTGTGTGTGTAATTATATACTGATGTTAGTGTCTGTGGGTGTATGTTTATGTGAATATCTGAATGTATGTATAATGATATACCGCAGGTGCGTGTTTGTGTGTGGACGCGGTTATATGCCGCATGAGTGTGTGTGTGTGTGTATACGTATATGTATGTACGCTTATATGCAGCAGGTGTGTGTTAGTGTGTGTTTGTATGTGGTTATATGCCGCATTTGTATATGTGTGTGTGTGTGTGTGTGATTGTGACTGCGCCGTCGTCGTATGCGCGTGTGCGAGCGAATGCTATGTGCGTATATATATATAACTTAATGCGTGTGTGCTTGTATGTATGTGTGTGTGTGTGTGTAAGAGTGTGCTACAATGCATGGGTTTATGCATATCTGTGTGCTAGAATTGCTATGTATGTGAGATAAAGCGTGTTACAGACGATGTGAGAGAGTACGTATGTGCGTATGTATATATATATATATATGTTGTATATATGCATTAATATGTACAAGAAAATCTCTGTATGTGTGTACGTGTGTTTCTGTATGTGTGTATATGTGTGTATGTGTATGTGTGTGCGCGCGATTGCAAGTGTGTTTACAAGTGACGAATATGAGAAAATTTTATCGCCGAGCATGTTTGTGTATACGCACGTGTGTATGTGTGTGTGTGCATGTATGTGTGCATTATGTTTGTGTATATGTATGCATGAATATCTGCGAGAGAATCTATGTATGTGTGTGTGTGTGAACGTGTGTGAGCGCGTGTGTGTCCGTTCATGGAAAAGAAACGAAATTAAAAAAAATATTACAGAGAGAGAGAGAGAGAGAGAAAGAGAAAGAGAGAGAGAGAGAGAGAGAGAAAGAGAGAGAGAGAGAGAGAGAGAGAGAGAAGGCGTGTTTATGTCGGGGAGGAAGCGTAGAGGAAAAGGAAAAAGAAAAGATAAAGAAGGAGAGAGAGAGAAAGAGAAACAAAAGGAATAAAAGAGAAAGTGTGAGACGGAGCAAAAAAGTGTGTGAGAGAGAGACAGAGAGAGTGGAGAATGTGAGAGGGTGAGGG
>NC_069001.1:17528065-17530687 GCF_001194135.2 Octopus bimaculoides | reverse complement strand
ATATATATATATATATATATATATATAATATATATATATATATATATATATATACAGATACAATCATGTGTTAATATATATACACGCTCACAAACACACACACACATATACATACATATATATTTACATAAACATACATATGTCTATTTATATATATATATATATTTATACAGAAGCATGTACTAACTTAGACGCACGCACCTGCTTATCTATCTATCTATCTATCTATCTATCTAGAAGTACAAACACATACACACACATATAAGGACAAACGCACATATTCATACACACACGTGCACACATATACTTATATGCATACGCGTACACACACATATACACACATTCAACTAACATCTTGCGTGGACGTGTGGAGTTAAAAAACATTTCGTGTACGGATAATAATTGTAATCTACAACCTACAACGACACTTGAGAGTACACACACTGCAAACTGTAATTACTATTATATAGATATATAAACACACGCTCTTCGTTGTTGTTTGTATATATAATTATATATATATATATACAGAGGAAATAAGCTATATGGAAACCAAAATATACACTCGTGCATGGAAAATCTACATATTATATTACTGAACGGTAAGTTTGGTTTTTATAGAAATTATCAATCTTGTGTGTATATATATATATTCTTATTTTTTTCTTTCGCTTCGTAAATATATTTCTTCATTCTTTCATTCCTTTCGTGATTGCAGGTTTTCTTTCTCGTTTTGTTCTTTCGTTCTCTCTCCCTCTCTATCAAGCTAACTCTCTCTTTTACTCTGTTTCTATCTGTCTCTCTGCTTTCGTATCTGCTTAATTATCCGTGTGCCTTACCAAATCTCCCTCTCTATCTATCTATCTATCTATCTATCTATCTATATACACTCACACACATTTCTACGCGGTTTGTAGGGCAAACGTTTCTATTTCCTACCGTTATACCTCCTTCCTCCACCTTTCATCTCTAAACTAACCTTTTCCCACCTGAATGAATTTGCTGGACCCGGTTTCGAATCCTTTCGCTGCTGACGAATGGCTTCAACCAGCATTACTACTACAGCTACTACATTATTAGTTCGCTGTGCTATCCTGTCTCCACCGCTACCACCACCACCAATAATAATAAGGGAAACACGTGTCGACGAGGTGCCTTTCCTTGGTCGCTAGATCTACTAGAAATAGCAACGACACTTCCATCAAATCACTTCCTATCACCTTTCGAGAAGGAAAGATATGGGATGATAAAACCGTGGATAAAATTGTTTCGAGTAAAATAAAGGCAGGTTGGTCACTTTTGGAACGCTTTCAGGCCAAAGGTCTGTATCTGCTCAATCAGAACTGATATGGAACTAAACAACGAACAACGCAGTCTTCATCAATAATAACATCAACAACCTTTGAAAGTGTGTAAGTGGTAGATCAATTTGCTAAAAATAGTAACCCAAGTCTTCGTCAAATGGGAGGCTTCCATTGAATAAATATAATCTAAAGACTGTCTTTGGCCCAACGTCTCTTTAATTAAGGGCGACACTCAGGGTTAAGAAACAACATCAGTTATCAACACCCAAACCAATAATGATTACTAACGATTGGTAGGGCCCATGAGGGGTTGTATGGGGGTATAAGGGGTGCAACAAGCTGGGCCCAGGGATTTACCAGGACCTCAATCAATGTTTATATATTGAAAGGAAAGGAGGTCCACCAGAAGTAAACTTTGTACTTTTCACTCGTAAATATCTGCACATTTCAGATCCCTTGAATTCTAAGAAAGGACACAGTTAATTGCATCTACCCCTTCAATATTTTACGGGTACTTATTTCGTTTAGCTCCCATCACAATCACTCTACATAGTATATATAGGAGGTGCTGCCCCACCACCTGCGGGAAGATAAATGCCGCACCTTCTCATCATTTTAGCTATACTAGTACCTGAACCTAACTCGGGCCCTGGAGGATGCAAGCCAAATTCATCCCTCTCGGGATTTGATCTCGAACCCTTATAGTCAAATACCGTCAGTCCTTCTGTTTTTTCAGCTATAGTTGGCTTTGAGAGCTAGGGGTAATCGATTAAATCGATCCCAGTACATAAAATAATGGGCGTAGGTGTGACTGTGTGGAAAGAAGTTTGCTCCAAATCACGTTTCCGGGTTCAGTAGAACCTTGGGCAAGTGTCTTCTATAGCCTCGGGCCAACCATTGTCTTGTGAGTGAATTTGACAGATGAAAACTGAAAGAAGCCGGTTGTTGTTGTTGTTGTGTGTGTATGAGTGTGTGAGTGTGTCTTCTTCACAACTGGTGGGAATTTGTTTACGTACCCGTGACTTAGCGATTCGGCAAAAAAAGAACAATAGAATAAGTGCCAGACTTAGAAAAGAAACGTACTGGGGTCGATTCATTCGACTGAAAAATCTTCAAGGAGATGCCCCAGCATGGCCGCATTGTTATGACTGAAACAAGTAAAAGAAAAATATTGATGACTGGTACTTAGTTTTATCAATGCGAAAGGATGAAAGACAAAGTTGACCTTAGTAGGATTCGAACTCAGATCGCTACAGAGCCTGAACAAACACCTCTAGTCATTTTGTCTATCGTTTCTGCTAAACTACCTGAATGAGGA
>NC_069001.1:17525950-17527892 GCF_001194135.2 Octopus bimaculoides | reverse complement strand
ATACCAGCCACCATGTCCAGTGTAGATTGGTGACTTTATTTTATCAAAATAAAGTTGATTCATGGCAAGATTTGAACCCGTGACCTAAACGGAATGCTCTCCAGATTCTGTCATCATCTAATAATGATATCAGTTGATTATTAACAGTATATAATGGCGGTGGCCCAGCATAGCTGCAGCTCTCCAGCGGAAACTAGTAAAGGATAAAGGATATCGTAAGCGCAGGAGTGATTTTGCGGTTAGAAGTTAGCTTCCCAATCACATGGTTTCGGGTTCAATCCCATTGCGTAGTGCTTTGGGCACAAGCCACATGTACTACAACTCCGGACCAACCAAAGCCCTGTGAGTGCATTTGGCAGATGGAAACTAAAAGAAGTCCGCCATATATATTAATATATATGTGTGTGTGTGTGTGTGTGTGTGTGTGAGAGAGAGAGAGAGAACGTGGTAGTTGTAAGCGAGTGTGACCAATCATACAAGTAGTGACTTTCCTTTACATTCTTCTGTGAAGACATGTCTGGCTGCATGGAAGCCTTGTCTTACTTGGAAATAAGTGAAGGTTGGCGACTTGAAAGGCATCCAGCTGTAGAAAATCTGCCTCAACAAATTCCGTCTGATCCATGCGAGCATGGAGAAGTGGATGCTACAACGATGAGGATGATGATCAGCTGGTATACGGGAGTCGGGTGTGTACATATTTGGTAACCAGCTGAAAAACTTGGTCACTTGCTTAAGGACTTTCCAAACCTATCTAGAGTTTTACGGAATCTTATGGGAGCCGTTTATTTATTTAATTTTTTTTCTCTCTTATTTTTTTTTTTGTATTCGGAGTGAAGAGGAGGAATTTGAATTCGGAACGTAGGGAGTCGGAAAGAGACTCCGCAAAATAGTCTATCCGGCGCCCTAATAACCGCGCTAAGTCGCAACCTTCATAAATGATATCTAATACTATATTGGTCAATATTATATGAAATATGTGAATCCTAAAACATGATAAAGTCAGGCAGGATCGTCACGGGTTGATCGTTTCTGAGTTGGGACTGAGGCTGGCCACCACAGCAGCCAAAAGACTCCTCATATCACAACTTATCGGCTTCAGAAGAAAGGAAGGCTGAATAAAAGACTGATAGGCATAACCGGATTGCTTTTGATCATAGGTTTCCTGAATCCGTGATGTCCAAGGGTTAAATGACAACACACTACGACGGAGAAGACTCGATCCGCTAGAAATTGCAGCCGTTTAATAGAAGGTATGAACACAGTGGGCAATGAAGAGATAAACAAAATACGGATTGATCACAGTTGGGCTGTCTTTGCATCATTGATCAGCTCGGCCAGGACAAACATGGATTAAGCAATCATCACTACGAAAGAGAATGAAAGAAAGACAGAAGGAAAAAAAGAAAAAGGGAAAAGAAAGAATGAATGAAAAAATAGGCGAAAGAATGAGAGACAAAGACAAAATGAAAGAGAAAACGAATGAATGAGGAAGCATGAAAAAGAACAAAAGAAACGATGAAAACAGAAAGAATGAGAGAGAGAGAGTGCGGTTGGGGACAATGAGAGAGAGAGAAGAAATAGGGAAAGATAAAAGAAATGAAAGGGGGAATATATATATATATGTTGGATGAAAGAGATAAGTTTTACTATCACACACGATTTTCACCGTCACAATTATACTCGGACGCTTTTGTTGGTCCCATGCCTTAGACTGTGCCATGCTGGGGCACTGCTTTCAAGAATGTTAGTCAATCAGATCAATCTCAGAACTTATTTTATCGAACTGTTAAGTTACGGGACTTAACAACACACAACACGGCGTATGAGACAAAAGTAAATATAAAAGCGGACCCCCCCACACTCTCTCTCTCTCTCTCTCTCTCTCTCTCTCTCTCTCTCTCTCTGTTTTTAGTTTCACAACTCAGTTTAATTCAACAACATA
>NC_069001.1:17523929-17525235 GCF_001194135.2 Octopus bimaculoides | reverse complement strand
GTTGGAATTTACAAATAAAAAAGACGAAGACAGGTGTGTAAACACCAAACAGATGTATTAGTTTAACGCTCAGGAAGGTGAGAAAGTCTTTTACGTTTCGAGCCTGCATTCTTTAACAGAAAGGAATACGAGAAAATAGACAGAGAGAATAAAGAAAGCTTTAGTGGCTATATATATACATATATATATATATATATAGTGGGTGCAGGAAAGTTCCTGTCTTTCGGTAAAAGAAAATGCATGAAGATCTGTTAATTAGGATTTTATTCAACATATTCCGTTCTCAGATTTATACACTTATTGCAGCTGTCCTTTAGTTTTTCTAAGCCCTGTAAAACAACTCGGAAGGTTGGGCCTTCAGCCAGGCCTTTCGTGAGACACTTAAAGCCAGGAACTTTTCAGTACACCACCTCGTATACATACGTGTATGAATATACAGGCTGCGATGGGTAAATTATGGCAAATTTATATTTTTAATTTCGTGCATGCGCATTGTTTTTAATTGTCTCGATTACACAGTATAGTAGGGTCTGTGAGAAAAACAGCACCATGGCGCAATTCACTCTAACAAAAATTTGGAAACGACCTGCTGTGCTGCTTGGTATTCATGCCGGATGCTCCAATACGTAGCACTGGAAGCCCCAATACGAACATGTACCGAGAGTGATAAAAATCAAACATCAAGTCAACATTATGGTGTTTGGAAAAATCAGTAGTAGTGGTGACAACATTATGCTTCCATTCATCTTCCCACATGGCCTCAGGCTCAACATGGAAGTCTACATCAAGTGCCTGGAGGAGGTAGTGCTGCTCTGGGTCAAGAGGGTGGCTGCTGGAAAATCCTGTCTAGCAACATGACTCTGCACCATGTCACACTAGCAGGAGCACCCAGTCATGGCTGTCAGAGAATTTCTGCAACCACATCACCCCTAACATCTGGCCACCTAACTCCCCAGACTTCAACCCCCTTGATTATTACGTGTGGGGTGCAGTTGGGTGAGAGACCAACAATACTGCTCGTAACACCAAAGATGAACTGAAGACAAGGATTATGGTAGCATTCACCAACTTAAACAAGGAAACCATCCAGAAGAGTTGCAAGAGATTCCGAAGTCGTCTGGAGGCCGTCGTTGAAGCCAATGGCGATATCATTGAATAAATTTACTCTTCAGTATTTCAAGATATTTTTATGTGATTTTGGTAAATATATCTGTTAAAATAAGATGTTAGTGTTACTTGTAATTTTTCGTAATTTAGACAACAGTTTATTCACCGCACTCTGTGTGTATGTATATATGTGCATGTG
>NC_069001.1:17522093-17523430 GCF_001194135.2 Octopus bimaculoides | reverse complement strand
AGGCCCCAATAAATTAATGTACATCTAGTTTGGAAATAGATTTATTACAACCAACTGTTCACCTCCCTAGACCTCAATATGTGTGTGTGTGTGTGTGTGTGTGCATCTTTTATCTTTTAATTGTTTCAGTTATTAGACTGCAGCCATGCTGCAAGCGCCGTCTTGAAGAGATTTCAGTCGAACGAATCGACCCCAGTATTTTTATTTTTAAACCTGGTGCTTATTCTGTCAGTTTCTTTTGTCAAACCGCTAGGCTGCCGATTCGTAAACAAACCAACGCACGCACGCGCACGCGCGCATACACACACACACACACACACACACACACACACACAACGGACATTTTTCAGTTATCATCTACCAAATCTAGTCACAAGGCTTTGGTCGGCCTGAGCCTGTAGTAGAAGACACTTGCGCAAGTGCCACGCAGTGGAACTGAACACGGAACTGTGTTCAGGAAGCAAGCGTGTTACTACACAATCACGCCTGCGCATATACATGTGTGTGTGTGCGTGTGCATTTTCTATACATTGAGTTATATTTCTCTCCTTTGTACAGTATGTAGCAAAAATATTCCAAAGTTTCATCATTCTTGAGCAAATGTTTCAACAGAAAATGCAGGTTGCAACGGTTGGAACCATAATACAAAATGAAGAAATAAATAGTACAACATTAAGGATACAAAGACACCTTTTTTACTTTCCTATTTTCAAAAGCGCCACAGCGGCGACCATGTAAAGTAGAGGAGGTTTTTATTTTGAAAATACGCTCCATTTGCAAAACCCATCTTTTTATCTTTTGTATATTTCAGTTTTTAGACTGCAGCTATGCTGGAGCACTACCTTGAGAAATGTTAGTCGAACTAATCAACCCGAGTGTCCGTTTCTTTTTAAAGCCTAATACTTAATCTATCGATGTTTTGCCGAACAGCAAAGTTACTGGGACGTAAACACAGCAACACCGGTTGTAAAGTGGTGTGGGAGATACATACACACACACACACAAGCACACACACACGCGTCAGACACACAAACACACATGTAACTAGCATATACACAAAATACTTGTGGAACGCCTAAAAAAAAACCGTACTGGTGTTGATCCATTCGACTAAAAATTCTTCAAGGCAGTACTCCAGCATGGCCGCAGTCTTAAAACTGAAACGAATGAAAAAATAAGAAGTGTGTGTGTGTGTGTGTGTGTGTGTGTGTGTGTGTGTGTGTGTTAATAATTCAAAGCCAGTCTACAATATCAATACATATTATTATCTCTTCACATTGTAACCTGAGAATTAACTTTTCGTTTCAAGTCGATACTTTTCCTCTTCCCTCATTTCT
>NC_069001.1:17519053-17520300 GCF_001194135.2 Octopus bimaculoides | reverse complement strand
ATATATATATATATATACTAAGTCAGAAGAAAACTAATCTGCAACTCTCCCACGAAAAAGAAGCATGGGCTATAGACAATATAAAATGTAACCCTAGAGCTTCCACAAGTTTTCCAAAGAAACAGCTTCAATGCCCTGCAGGATAGGGCCACTCCTCGAAAAAGATGGTTCACTCACAGGAAACCCAATGAGGATAAGTGAAATACTAAATGAGCAATTCAAAAGTGTTTTCTCTCTACCCCTAGGGCACTTTCAAGTCAGCAATCCAGCTGACATTTTTGTTACTGCTGCAGATATAAAAACAGGCAGTGATGATTGATTACATCGATATAAAAGAAGACGATGTAATAAGGGCTATAGATGAAGAGAACCCAAACTCAGCTACTGGCCCTGATGGATTCCCAGCAATCCTTCTAAAAGCACATGCATAAGCGAGTCCTAGCAAAACCACTGCAATCCCTCTTTCAAAGCTTCCTTGCAACTGGCAAACTTCCAAGAAAGCTGAAGGAGGGTAAAAATATGCCCTATTCATAAAGGAGGTAGCAAAGCGGAGGCCAAGAACTACAGCCCTATCTCTTTGACCTCGCACATCAGCAAGGTCATGGAATGAATAGTCAGAAGAAAACTAATCACCTTCCTTAAGGAAAATGACTTGCTGACTGACACCCAACATGATTTGACCCCACCACTCTGGGGAATCTGTAATGCCGTTAGAAGACTTAGTACAATTAGGTATTTTTCTACCGTCTTCTACGCACATACATATATACGTGTGTGTGTGTGTGTGTGTGTGTATACATCTACACCCAGCGAACCCCTCGATGCCACCACCGAAAGCTCATCAGCACTACCCCAAACTCCATCGATGTGTTTTAATTTTTATGTATTGTAAATCCACAACTGGCTGATTATTCCTGTGCCACTATTATATTGAGATACCGAACACGGTACCTCCTTCGTTGTTGCTCACCAACTTCTCTGTTATTCAACTTGAACCAAAATCTGCTGCCTCATAAATCCACCTCACCAACCCTTGTACCTCACGTCCAACCATATTCAATTCCTGATACACCACTCCTAAATCACAGCCCTATAAATCCCCTACATCTGATTTCCACGATCTAAACTTCTGTCCTCCATACACTTCCCTTACCCTCTTTTATCAACTCGTCATACATTCCTACCTCACCTTTCTCTCTCTCTCTCTCTCTCTCTCTCTCTCTCTCTCTCTCTCTCTCTCTCTCTCT
>NC_069001.1:17516720-17518446 GCF_001194135.2 Octopus bimaculoides | reverse complement strand
GGGACCACCTCAAGTTCAATGGTGACTTTGGGGCCATGGGACGATGAAGTTGTTTTTAGTAGTATGCTGAAATTGACACCGTGAATGATTACTAGAACTCTCCTAGTTTAGTCGAGGTCATTTCCGCATATTCACACAAATGTGTGTGTGTGTGTGTGTGTGTGTGTGTGTGTGTGTGTGTGCGCGCGCTTGTCCGTAAAAATAGGATTTACAAATGGAAAACAAAGCGGGTAGTACTTCAATATGTAGTGTTATGTTGTTCTACATTGTGATTAACGTACAGAGTTAATTCTGTTTCGAGTCTGGTTGAATCTGTTCACAATAACCAGACCAGCTTAAATTGAAACTAGATTATCTTAGTCAACTGGCAATCATGTATATCTGTGACCGAGATCACAACATCCGTCCATCGCAGGGCTACTCATTTTGTGTACTAGAGAAACGAGAAATGAAGTTCCAGAATACATCGCAACACTCGGTCTGGAAATCGAAACCATAATCTAACGATCCCCAGTGCACCATCCTAACCAGGTCACAAGACTTCGTTATGTTGTGATTGTGTATATGTTATGGTGTTATGTCTTTAAAGTGAATGCATTACACCAGTAGTTCTCAGTCGGGGTCCATATGGCCTTAAGGGTTTCCATACAAAATTTTGTTAGAATTTATCGGCAATAAATTGTTTATACTTCTACAATACACAAAATATTTTAACAATTTTTTTAATACAATTCCTAATAATATTTAATTATAAAATTATAATAGGTTTTTCAACATCGAATGGCTTTGAGGGTCAACCCGAGAAAAATAGCTATCAAAGGTGTCCAGAGTATAGATATATATGCACATACATATATAATATATTCGTGTATGTGTGCGTGCATATGTATACAATGTGAGTGTACATACTGTACGTGTATATATGTAAATAATGTGTGTGTTTTGGTAAGCTTACGTGCAAAACATGATCTTGTTTTCAGTCTATGTATGTCTGCAGCACTGTTGTGAATCTCTCCTTCTTTCCCACAACTGAAGAGAAAAAGACGTCATAATATTGAGAGAGAAATTCCACCATACAAAACAATCAGCGCCTGGATACATTTTGGTAAATAATGCCTTTATATTTCAATGAACCATGATGTCCAAAATACATGACTTAAAAAGACGAAGGTAGTGTTATTAAGATAAAAGGCACAATCAAGTGGTGTTAAAATAAGGGGCAAAATGAAGCTAATTTATATGAAGGAGATAGGTCTTTAGTAGGATGAAAACCCTAGGTGGAACATGGTGGAGTATACATGGGATGAAAGACCATGATGAACACGGCTTTTCTTATGTGCAGTGAACTCGTGAATATTTTTTTTTCTTTTGACAAACATATACTGCCATTCTTTGAATTAATTTTGAAGAATCTTGCCTCTCAAACTGTAGAAACATTTCTCGTGGCTCCAGAAGACGAAATGAGAAAGTCGTTGTTGCCCCTGAGGAAGGCGATGGAGAGGCACTGAAACAGCCACTCGGTCCCACTGGGGTCACCCTTGCGAACAGCCATCTTCGCCTCGCTAACGGTGAGCAGAGATATGGTCAGGGGGCCCTACAACCCGGAGGTCTCCACTGTCACAGACTCCACTGCCACAGACTCCACCATTGAACCTGTTGGAGACCGACTGGTGTCGTTTAGCATGATGGCTTTAAAAGACTACTCAGAACACGAATACATATATAT
>NC_069001.1:17515754-17516609 GCF_001194135.2 Octopus bimaculoides | reverse complement strand
ATTCGAGGGAGTGTGCGTGTATGTGTATACAATGTGAGTGTATATATGTAAATAATGTGTGTGTTTTGGTAAGCTTTCATGCAAAACATGACCTTGTTTTTCAGTCTATGTACGTCTGCAGCGCTGTTGTGAATCTCGCCTCCTTCCCCCAACATTGACATTAACATTCGATACACGCCACCATTTTGCCCCCCCCCCCTTCACCACAGCTTATGAATGAACTTCTGTTAGTTAGTCAATGTGTCCGTGCGTGCGCGTGTGTATGTGTGTGTGTATCTTTTTGTCTCTATCAATACTTCATGTACGTATTTTGCTATCTCTACCTGTATGAATGTCTGTCTGTCTGTCTATCTACTTATATGTGTCGGTTTGCTCATTCTTCACATTCTCTCTCTCTCTCTCTCTCTATCTAATCTACATATATATCCATATCCCCCTGATTAAACCCATTGAATTAACAATCTGCCCTGATTTCATACATTCATTATCTAATTAGATAGATCTGGTGGCCACAGTGGCGGTGATAAACGTAGTTGTGGTGTTGGTAGTGATAGTAATATTAGTATTGGTGGCGGTGGTAGTAGTACTAATAGTAGAAGTGGTAGTAGTAGTAAATATTGCGTGAATACTCAATTCACACAATGTTTACTACTACTACTAGAGCAGTGTTGCACTGTCTTCATTCTTATTGTATATACTATGTTTCTCCATTGAAAAAGGTACCGATTTGAATGGGCGTGGTTGTGATGGTGGTGGGCACCCAGTATACCGACAGACAATAATAATATACGCAGGTTAATAAATAGCTAGTCAAATATAAATACTCCTCTCTTTCTCTCTCTCTCTGCATATATA
>NC_069001.1:17513068-17515007 GCF_001194135.2 Octopus bimaculoides | reverse complement strand
TATATATATGCATATGCAAAGTGTCGCAAGTCCAAAATGTTGCTTTTTCAGGAAACGAACAAATATATTCACCATTACATTAGCAACAGTTTCAGCTTAAGAATAATATTTTGCTGGTTGCATAAAATCGTAACTCCAAGCATGTATGATATTTTCAGTCAGAAATGTTTTGCAAAACTGTCGTATGTGCGACTTATTACATTTTTGAAAAGTGTTAAACCGTTGTACTACATTTTGACAATTTTCATATCTTAGCGTCTGAAGCAGCTGGAGATACGATAGTTTGACCAAAAGAACCGGCTATTGCAAGCAAAATTAAATACTGAAAAAAAAAAAGAAAAAGCGCATTCGGCCAAATTTGGACATACAACAGTTTAACAAAATAGCAACGATATATATTAAACACACACACACACACACACATATATATAGTGTAAACAGAGTTAGCTGTTATAATAATCGACTAAGGGATAAAATATCTGTATATACTATCGGTATCCGTTACCCGTATTATCCCCGTGCATTGGTGTGCAGGCACACCATACACGTAAAGTGCAGGTAACAACAAGATAAACAAGAGTTTATCAGGAACCAATGCAAATAATCAGAAAATGGAGAAAACCTCGGATTATTATAGCTTATTTTTTATTACAAAGCATGACATAAGAAATAGGTGACGCAACATATCTACGGCCGTTTCCGATCGGTTACCAAAATGCTGTCTATAAATAAATGCGAGAATAAACTTCATCTTCATAGGGCATTCGAATTAAGGCAACGGAGCTTCATCAAAGTAAAAACAAAAGATCATACAATATAAATAAAGGGAAGAAGGGAAAGGAAAGAAAACATGGCCTAGACAAAAAGTCTAGAAGCCCAATATGTTAAAAGCATATAACTTACCATCTAGGGGCTACGAGATCCATAGGTAAAAGAATGAGCTAGTAATGGTCTAGGGAATACTACAATTTATTAACGGATAGATGCAATTTGAAGTGGGGGTGGGACAGTATGTTTTAAAAAAATGATGTTATCATGAAAATGTATATAAGAAAAATACTAACATGACTATCAAAGGGTGGAACCTATGCTAACGGAGTAAACTCGAGCAAAAGTAAGCAATTACCGTAGGGTGCTTAAGAAACATTTACTCACAGGAATTAATACCAAGAATCCCACCCACGGTCCACAATAGGTCAAGTCTAAGTTCAATTGGTCAGTTACAAATTGAACCGAGGCCACAAGTTAAAACCGTTACAAAGGATTTGTTTATAAAATAAACAAGAAAAGAAAAAAGTTCCGGGAGAGAAGTCATTGATATTGATGTTGTGGGGCCATTTATGTCCTTCACCATCTTAACATTACGACATGCATGAGGGAAGAGTGAAGGAATCCACGGGATTGTGGTTAAGGGGAGGCAACTAGTACTGGTAACTCAGCGATTCAATTAAAGCTACTAGGAAATGAAATTAGGCTCGATTGTGGTAATAATTAAATATATACAGGTACGTAATAATTGAATATATACAGGTACGCGAGAAAAATCCATTTTATAGGTACACTACAATGCACAAATAAAAAGGCACTTACAATTAGGCGGTTAATATTTAAGGCCAAATCACATGTTCAAATACTCTAAGACTGAAATCCTAATAGAATCTAATCATTAAAATTATAAACAAACGTATATTAACTCCAAGTGGGTGCGAACCCTGCTATACTCTTTCACCGCAACTTTCTCTCACTCTCTCTTCCTGTTTCTGTTGTACCTGTATTTCAAAAGGCCATCCTCGTCACATTGTGTCACGCTGAATCTCACCGAGAACTACGTTAAGAGTACACGTGTCTGTGGAGTGCTCAGCCACTTGCACGTTAATTTCACGAGCAGGCCGTTCCGTTGATCGGATCAACTGGAACCCTCGTCGTCGTAACCGACGGA